>NW_022589785.1:284941-472806 GCF_004348235.1 Phoca vitulina | reverse complement strand
CGGCGCCCCGCGCGCGCCTCAGCCTCGCGCCCGCCGGGGTCGCCACGCGCCGCCCCGCCCCCCCCGCGCGCGCCCGCCGGCCCGCGCACGCGCTGCCGCCCCCGCCCCTCCCTCCGGGGGTCGGCGGAGAGCGCGCGCCCGGCGGTCGGAGCCCCTCGGCGAGCGGGCGGAGCTGCCCTGCCAGCCCACCCCTCCCTCTTCTCCCGACCGAGTGCCCGCGGGCACCGTCCCGCCCTCCCCTCGGGGTGGCCACGGGGGACTTCCTCTCCTCCTCCTCCTCCTCTTTCTCCTCCTTCTCCCCACTTCCCGCTCCCGGCGTGCTCACGCCCCAACTCCCCCGGACCCCTGCCAGCCCGGGGGTGCCCTGGACCCGACGCCCACCACCTAGGGGGCAGCGGGGAGCCCTCCGTGCCCTGGACACAGTAGTTCTCAAACAGGACAGTGTCAATCAGCATTCCTGCAGGAGGCCTGGGGTGGCTCCAGAAAAGCGCGTGCCCCACCTGTCCCGCAGGGGATGCTGAAGCCGGGGTTCTGAGCCACCTGGAACAGCACCCAGCCGGCCGGCTCCCCAAGCCATGCTCCTGACCCCCAACAGCCCCGCTGTAAACTCAGCCCGGAGAAACCTAAAAGCTGGAGAAAGGTGTTCTCTTGCTAAGCGGGGCGAAGAGGGTGGGGGTAAGATCTCCGGCGGGAGCTGCCCTTAGGGAGCCCCCTGATGGAGGGCAGGGTGGTCAGGGCTCCCTTGCACTCAGGTGAGAGGTTGGAGTTTGGATGTTAAGATGGTCGCTAAGAACGAGAACTAGAATTCAGGCTCTTGTGGTTTTACCATCAGTTCAAGAGAAAATTAGGGAGCACCCACTATGCGCACAGGCCCACCGCAAGGGTGATTTGGGGAAGTGGAAAAGCGAGAGGCCAAACACCAAGGCAGGAGGGAATTTCCAGCTTCCTGATCCGCAGTCTCGGTCTCCGGCTCCCTGTCTGGTCACCACCACCCACCCCAGCCTGAGGTTTTCATATGCTTCTTATTTTTCCACAGAGATACACACAAGTCCAGTTCAGAACCCATGTGGGGCACTGGCTGGAGTGGTTGTTCAGGGACACCCAGGATGTCCTAAGATGACCTGAACTGGGAATTAGTTAATTTTTTTTAAATCCCCCTGAATTCAGGCGCATTGGTCACGTTGCACCAGAAACAGAGACTCTGTACTAAGATTTGAGTAAAGGTCCTGTCAATAGCTTAGAGGGTTAATAGAGTTCACCAGAAATGGTTTGGGTCACATTTTAGGCAGTAAATGTAATGTCCCAGCAGAAGCAGCCTCATTTGGTCATCATGAGAGCTGCTGCCCTCTTTTGTTCTCTCCCTCCCTCTCTTACCACATCACCCACCCCCATCTGTTTCCCAGTTATGCCTGCCATCCTAATTGGCCAGTTTTACCAGATATTTCTCAAGATTCAAGGCATGATATTGGTAAAGTTGTCCAGAAAAGGATAAGAGAGACGTAAGGAGTAGGAACATGAGTCAAAGGAGCTTGGGCAGCCAGCAGAAAGCCGGCACAAGCAAGATACACTACTAATGAGACAAAGATTTGCACGAACCAAAGATCAAACTTAACGTCTTCTACCCACTATTTTTTTTTTTTTTTTTTTGCCTAAAAATGGGAACACAGAATGTCTTGTCAAAGGTCACCTCAGGAGGAGGGGGCAAGTGCCCAAAAAAGTATAACACATTTTTGTAACTTAATCAATACAATTTCTTTCAATAGGTCTTTTGATCACTCAAGCTTTCACATGATCGGATCCTGAAATAAATACATACTTCTTGCCTACTTTTCCATGGTCCTTCCAAGTACTGAGATTTTTAACCTTGCCTCTGGCTGAATTTTGGTGGTCGTGTGCTTGTTTTGTTTTGGGGGGAGGGGTTGGTGTGGGGGGTGTGTGTGTGTGTGTTTGGGTGTGTGTGTGTTTTCAGCATGGTGTAGTCAACTTGGAACAAGAGACACACCTGAATTCAAATCCCTGCTGGGCTGTGACTTGCTGGGTGATTTCAGAGGCAACATTGTACCCCTCTGTGCTTTATTGTCCTCATTAGTACAGTGGGTATGAACCCACAGACCCCAGGGTTGTTAAGAAGACCAAGGAGATGATGCACATAAAAAGGCCACCTTGCCTGTCATTCAGTAAGTCCCCAACAAAGGTCACTGCACTCAGTCTATTTATTTTGCTTCATTTTACCCTGACATTCGAGAGAAGATACTGAAACTAGTTAGTCACAGTCACTATACTTGAAGGAGGAAGACCCTTTACCAAAAATAACATTCCCCTAGGGCTTTTCTAGGAACCAAAATTGGCATAAATAATTAGCCTTTATAAACATGAGCAATTACTCTTCTCAGAGAAAGAACTGGGAGTCCAAAATTGGGTCCCCTAACTGAGGCCCCTTCACCATTGAAGTCAGCTGACTGGAGCACCCAGGGGTATTTTTCCTCGGTATTAATAGTGTTCGAACCTTGGTTCCCTGGCTCTCTCCTTGGCTTTCTCCACCCCCTCCTCTCTTTCTTTCCCTTGACTCTCTTAACGCTGAACAGCTTTTTGTGTTCACTGCAAACAAAAGGCCGTAATGACAGTGATGAAGTTGTCATAACTGACCTGCTGGATCCTGTTGCTAAACACCATGGCCAGCCTGTAATCATTACTATGAAACAGAGAAAACAAATAGCAATCCATTTGTCCCCGAAGTTCCTGCGAGGTTCACAACGTTCTCTTTCCTCTCTTCTATGACTTTCCAGGATTCTGGAATCTGTAGGAGAGATGGAGGCATGGAAGTTTATATTCTCCAGGGTTAATTTTGATCACCACGTCAAAGGGAAAAGCTAACTAGAGAACGAAGTGGTCTTCTTTGTTTTAGATTCTGGGGGGACTACCCACTCACAGTGAGAATCCCCAAACTATAAGGGGGTGGGGGCGGTGAGGGTGTGCAATGGGAGGGGTGTTCCGGGAAATTAATCAAGCACACATGAAAAAAGTCAACTCTAAGACTCACACGAGATGATTTTGGGGGCCAGCGAAACATGCCTGACCTTAATTCGTTAATAGCACAATATGTAATTCAGTCACAGCCAAGAGAGACATGATTGTTTTGTAAACAATACTGTAAGTACAGTTGCTACCAAAGAAGCACCACACACGATTGGCATTTGACTGGGTTTATCTCCAGACTTCTCACTCCATAAAGTCTGCAGGAATTTCTAGCCACCATCCTGTTTCACCTGTAACCGTGATCACAATCCTACTACTTGTCACACGCATCCCACCTGCTTTTCCCGCTGTTTTATCAGCAACGCTTTACAAACTTTAATGGCAGCTCCATACACGGCAACCCAATACTTTAAAACTCGGAAAGGATGACATCAAGCTTTGGTTTGCTTGGCACTGCAATGATGTTCAATACAGAAATACCTAACTTTAAATAGGTAGGTGGAAACTCATTTCTCTGCTAGAGCTCAGGGTCAGGGAGTCCCTCTCTAAAGAGAAGCCATAGAGTGTTGTGGTTCAGCATCTGGGCTCAGGAGCCAGATAACTTGGATTAGAACCCAGGGCCAGGACTTCTGAACTGTGTGACCTTAGACAAGTCGCTTGATCTCTCTGTGCCTCAGCACTCTCTCAGTGGTGTTAATGGCATTGCTAGGAGAACAATTTTGTAACACATGAAAAGCACTTAGAACAGTGTCTGACACCTAGAAAGCACTCAAAAAATATCACTGATATCATCCTCATCGCCATTGGAATATCTCTGTAGCATGCAAGGCATGATGGGAAGAGACCAGTCTTGGGAAGGAGAACGCCATGCTGGATGTGACCCCCTGGCTCTGGTGTTGTTGGATAACTGGAAGCAAGCCTCTTACACTGCTTAAATATCACTTTCCTAGTATAGGGATTGAATGAGCTGGTCCCCGAGGTCCCATCAAATTCTAAAGTTCTCTGGATTTATTTAATCCTACAGTGAATCCCTTTGCAAGGTGAAGAATACTGGCGCCCCTCAATAACATAGTATCTCGTGAGTTTTGGTTTTACCGTATCAGACGATACCCAGCGCGTTAATCCTTCCTTTCGTCATACCCCACAGGTGAGGCGAGCAATTCATCAGCAGGTTTCTAGAAGCAAGCACGACTCTATTTGTTCCTCCAGCATCTGCACTTGGCTCACTGACCTTCCTCGATAAATATGTGTTGAATGAATGAATGAATAAGAGATTATAGATTATTCGCCTCAAAGAAGCTTCCACCAGAGATCATCTAAAGGGAGAGAAAAATGCTATTTAAAACCTCGAGTGTCTACTAACGAAGGTGCATCCTGGTAAAGGATGAGCCCTAACCCCCAGGTCCCCGCTGGGTGGGCCTTGCTGCAGCTGATGGCCTAGAAGGGCTCTCTGGCAGCTAAGAGCCCAGATGCACTTGGGCTATACAAAGGCAGGTCTGGAGGCTTTAGGCCTGGGCGGGGACAGAGGTAAATTCCTTTGCCTAATAGCAAGATTTGGAGGAGGGAATAAGGCAGAGAAAGCAATGAGATGACCTGAGGCCAGGCGCTCCACGGGATGGGTAGCCCGCACAACCCCCAAGTTCCCCGGTCCAGGGAACATTCAGGAATGGGAAGTCTGTTCTTCTGTCATCTGTGTTAAGTGTGCTATTATGCACAGCCTTTTTGGTGACCCTTACAACTTCATGGCGTGTATTTGTGGGTGACACGTGTCACACTCGTTCATGCTTCCATTCATTCAACAAATATTTTACTGAGCACCATCAATGTGGCATCACTAAAAAGAAATCACTCATCTGCCGAGACCCAGAATCAATCTTAGGAAGTAGATAGCCACACTGAAATGCTCTTCCAAATAAGGCACTTTGGCTGTATAAAATAATAATAGTAGGTAACAATTATTAAGTGTTTACTGTGTGGCAACTATCACCTTGAATGCTTTGTGTGACTATCTCATTAAGTCTTCCCCCAACATCCATGATGGAGATGGTCGGCCTCATTTCAACATGAGAAAAATGTCAAGTCGCTGGCAAAGCAAGTACAATAACTAAATTAATAGGACTTGAACCCAGGTGATCTGAGCCCAGAGCAGGCTCCTCTAATTCCCGTCTTGTAAATAATGTCTTTGCTCTCTAAGTGATGGGGCTGCTGGGTCAAACAAGATAACATAGTGCATGTTCAAGTGTGTGCTAAGCTGTAAAATCCCATGAAAAATGTTCTTTCCAACTCAGTTCCTGCTACTCCAAGTCCACTCACCAAGCCTGGGTCACACTGGCCAACCCAATTCTAACTTTGGTTTTTTTTTCCTCCTGGTTCCTTTGCCTGGAATGCTCTGCTTCACTCACCTTAGTGCGAATTTGTTGGAAGGCCAACTTTCCCAGAAACGTCTGAATTTTAAACCGTCTCCGTGATCATAAAATAGAGGGCTTTGCCTCTCATTTGCATTGCAACCAGCAGGATTTTCCATGTACATATGTGTGACTGAGCATATATGTGTGTCGTGTTAGGGACAGCAGGTGTTTCAACCCCAAGAACCACTCAGCTGCCCTCATTGGCTTAGAGCCATTTCGGGGTTATGACATCGTTGAGAGTAAAGAGGATGGATGTAAGTTGATGTAAAATCTCAGTTTGAATCTCACCTCTGTCATTACCCATATGATCTTAGCCTAAGCGACTTCCCCTCTGTGAATCCCAGTTTCTCCTCCATAATTGAGGGCAATTAACTATGGCCGAAATTACTGGGAGGATTAAATGAGATGAGAAGGCACTCAGGTAAGGCTCAACAGGACCCGAATGAGTGAAGTCCACATTGGTGGAGTCAGGCCTCATCACCTCTGTGCCTAGACTTGCTGATACCCACACACACTCCCAGGGCCCCCACTGCACATAATTGTTTCCGGGAAGAGCCAAGCATGGAATTTGGCAGACCACAAAAAGTCCTGGAATTCTGGCCACTCTCAAGTCTAGAATGCTCTCCTTCAGAGAATCACATTCTCCGGGCCAATGCTGAAGCATTTAAGACTTAATTGGGGATTGGAACGGCTCCAGCCCTGAAGCTCTCCTTCCTGCCCGTGTCACCCGCCGCCCCCCGCCCCCCGCCACGCCAGCCTTCCGACCCTCATGGAGTCTGTTGACATCACCAAACCTGACTCCTCCAAGGGCAAACATCAGTCCCCTGGAGGGAATCCTAATCCAGCCACCATGAACCCCAAAGCTGAAGTGATCATTATTGAAAGATGAGTCTCTCCAAGGAGCCAAGTCAGGTCTCAGATTTTAAAAATTACATGGCTCCCCATTCATTCATTTATTCATGGATTCCTTCACTAGATCAGTTGTTTATTTAGCAAGTATTTCTTGGGGCCTACTGTGTGCAGGGCACTGGGATGGCAGTGGGAGCCAGGTGGACACCCCCTACCTTCACAGAATAGCATTCTAGCAGGGATACTTCATAGGCAGTTAACTGACGACTTAATTAAGATCGTGCGATGTTCTGGAAGGATATAGATGTCTGACAGTACCTGTAACAGGGGACCTCACAAGTAGGTGTGGATCCAGGAGGGCTTCTCGGAGGTGGTGACATTTAAGCTGAAAACTGAAGGTAAGCAGAAAGAGGGGAGGAAAAGCCTTCCGAGTGGAAGGTGCAGCTTGGGCAAAATCCCTGAGTGAAAGGAGCATGCATGGAGAGAGCATGGGAACGAGGTGCGGGGTGAAGCCTGAGACGGAGCAGAAGTCACACCCTGCAGGGCCATGGAGCCCACACACCAAACAGCTGAGTCTGTGTCCTGAGAGCAGTGGAGAGCCATGGACGACATTAAGCAAGGACGTGACCTGATCCGGTTGGCCTTGTGAACAAGAGCTCTGGCAGCTCTCTGGATAATGACCTTCCCCTCCTTTTCACATAGTCCAGAATAAGGCACGGGTGGGGGCGTGGGGTGGAGGGGGAGAGGGTGAAGTTTTCTGGAGGACTTTCCTTATAAACTGCTTTAAATAGGAATGAGAGGAAGCAAACAAATGATAGCTCTGTCCATCCAGGCCTTAATTTTTCTAAACAAACAAGAATGATGAACAACATAGGGGCAAAGCGTTTCCACCCTTGAGGCCTTGAAAAGAAATAAAATGTCTGTTTTGCCTCCTCCTCGGAAGCGCCAGGGACCAGTGGGCGCCATGCAAATAGACACCACATGCAAATGGTAACTTTGTGGGGCTAATCAGCTGGGGGTGGGGAGGTGAGATTCGGAGTCACGGGCGGGATCTGGGGGCTGGGGCTTATGTAACTGCATCTGACCTCTCCCCTATGCTTGCCCGTCTTTGTTTCTCCATCAGTCCAGCTCCCATCCATATGGACACCCAGCACATATTAGGAAACTCCCACAACTGAACCCTTGCTCAAGAAATGTTCTACAATGAATAGCCCCCTCGGGAGTCTTTATGACTACTCCAGTCACGCTTAGAACCCAACGAATGTGCAAGAGAGAAAGTGATTTCCCAAGCCTGGGGGGTGCAGGACTTCGGCATCTCCACGGGGAGTTTTCCCCCACCTAGAGATGCTGTGGTGGTTTATTACCAGCACTCAAACTGGGCAAGATCTGTTGGCTGATTGGATCGGATATTTCCATCGCATTCTACATCTCCTTGCAGCGACAAGGCTTTTGCATTAGTGCTGGGTGGTCACGTGACCGCAAACTTCACAGCTGAAAGCAACAAGGCCTTAGCATCTCAAAGCTCCTGTAGGTCAGGAGTCTGGGTAGGGATGAGCAGGGTCCTCTGTTCGGGGTCTCAGAGGGCTGCAATCAAGTGTCCACTGGGCTGCAATCTCAGCAGAGCCTTGGCTGGAGAGGGATCTGCCTCCAAGTTTATGTGGGTGCTGCCAACACGTGTTCCTGGTGGCTTGTCGGATTTAGGGCCTTGGGGCTTCTTGCTGACTGTTGGCCGGAGGTGGCTCTTAGCTCCTAGAAGCTACACCCAACTCCTTGTGACTTGGACCTTCCCAATGCGGCCACTGACTTCATGGATGCATCTCAAGATGGGCATTCTGATTTTATAGACCCATTTCCCTTGCATGGTGTACTAGTTAAAAACTAACCACAGGTCCTGTCCACACTCCTGGGCAGAGCACTGCACAAGGGGTGTGAACACCAAGAGGTGGGATCATGGGAACAACCTAGAACCTGTCCATTGCTGCCTTAGAAGTCTTTCCTCCGAGAGCATGAAATCCTTGGTCACTGGTTCAAGTAACCTGCTATTTGTTATGGAAAAAAGTCTATGGTTTGGCGAAAATTTATACTCGAGTAATGGAAAAGAACTAGTTCTAGCAAAATAGGACACAGGGGCGTCAAGAATTGAGTGAGGGTACACGCCCAGGCTCAGAGGTGATGCTTAATGGAATAACACCATTACACATGGAGATGAGATCCACAGGATTGTGCCCCTAGACACTGATCTGGTAGGTGACAGAGTGAGAATTAGCCATGGTTCAGCATATGGACCAGGAGTCAGCGTGTTATATGCACAGCTTGAGTCTCAACTTTCCTACACTCTGGCTGAGGGAGCCTTGGCAAATGCTCTGACCTCCCAAAGCTTCTGGTTCTTTATTCAGAAAGTGGGAACAGTAACAGGCTTGTCATGAAGATTCAAGATAACCCATATAACATATAACGATGCATATAACAGTGTTTTATGTTAGAACGGCTAAAATTAAAAAGTACAAACAAAACCAAATGTTGACAAGGATGCAGAGCAGACGGGGCTTTTGTACACTGCTGGTGTGAGTGTAAATTGGTTTGACCGTTTTGGAAAATTGGCAGTAGCCACTAAAGCTAAATATACATTTACCATATGACCAAGGAACTTTACTCCAAGATATGTAGATTTCCTACAGAAATAAGCGCTTCGTATGTGTATCAAAAAAAATCTGTACGCAGGTGTTCACAGCAGCTTTATCCACAGCCCAAATAGAAGCAGTCCAGGTATCCATCCACTGTGGAATGGATAAATTGTAGCATGGTCATACGATGGAATACTACACAGCAATGAAAAAGCACAAGCCACTGGTGTGTGCAACCGCCTGCCTGAAAACATAACGCTGAATTAAAGGAGTCAGACACAAAGAATAATATGTTATGAAACCATTTAATGCAACTGAAAAAACAAGCAAAGCTAATAGTCACTGGTATTGGTCTAAATAGTGGTCGCCTTGGGTAGGTTTTGGCCGGAGGGGGAGGAGGGAGCCTCCTGGAAGCAGCTAATGTTTTATATCTTGATCTAGTTGTTATTTACTTGATCTGAGTAAATAAAAATAAAGTATTTCGTGTTGACACTCAGTTCCAGTCCCCAGCCCTTCTTGGCTAGAAGGCAGCAGGCTTCAAGAGTGAGGCCATCTGGGGCGCCTGGGTGGCTCAGATGGTTAAGCGTCTGCCTTCGGCTCAGGTCATGATCCCAGGGTCCTGGGATCGGGTCCCACATCGGGCTCCCTGCTCCTTGGGAGCCTGCTTCTCTCTCTCTCTCTGTCTCTCATGAATAAATAAATAAAATCTTTAAAAAAAAAAAAGAGTGAGGCCATCTGTCTTGTCCAAGCCCAAGGTTCTCCCACTCACTGATATTGACCAGGAAAGCAACATGTATGTGCAATCATGTGATTTACTATCTATATGAACTTGATCAGAAGCAGATGAAGATGTGCCACCTGCAGCCTGCCTGGAGTTCTCAAATGCAAAACAAACCAAAAAACCGCTTTCTCTAATGTCTCTCTTTCCATCGTGGAGTGTCTTGCACACAGAGTCCCCCCCGGGACCCCAGGAGGTCTGCACAGCTGCCTTCTCTCATTATCTCATGACACTGGGGAGATTTGCTGTCCTGAGCCCCCATATTTAGAACCTGAGCAGCCCTTCCGAGCTTTCCCTCGCTTATATCTATCTACTCATTTCTACCTTATTAGACCTCTTTTTTTCCCTTTGACTCTCCATCACTTAGCACACTGTAAACCCTCAGTAAATGGGAGCACTGATCACTGCTTGGCAACATGAGCAGCGTAGTCATTGAGAAGAGAGCCCCAGACTGGAGCAGAAATAACCCAGGCGGACCGGTGGCCGCCTCTCTGAACTTGCCCTCCAAACCTTCTGACACACTTGACTCTGATTCAAGGCATAACGAGCCACTTTGATGATTAATGCTGCTTCCGAGATTCCTTGATTGCAAGAAGAGGTGCCCTAGATCAGCAATTTTTAAGCTGTGACTCAAGGCTGATGGGTGGTAGGTCACGAAATACATTTAGACAGACGCAAGCCGCATCTTAAAACGAAGTAAGGTAGAATGGAATAAAAAATCCTCAGAGAGGGAGTCACAGTGTTAGTTTTGAGCGTTGTTTTGTGAAATGTTTGTTTCAGAGGTGCAAGTGTGTGCTGGTATGAGTATGTATGTGTGTGTGTGTATGTGTGTGTGTGTGTACTACGCTGCTTCGTAAAATGTACTCCTTACAGCGGGCCAGGATCAAAGACTTTGAAAGCCCCTGATCCAGATCATGTATGCACAAGCATTCTGGTCACTGCAAATATAAATTCATAATTCACTGACTTCACTCAAGTAAACTGTAAAATTGAGTCCCTAAAACAGAGGCCAGTCCCTCATCTGTGGTTGCTCCATCAGAACCACCCTATGGCAGCCTAAAAATCACTCCCAGGCTCCCAATTTCATGTCGAAATGGAAATTGCAGCTACGGTGATCAATGCAAATTGTTTTAGGTGAAGACACTCCCAGACTACTTGGGTGGATAATACGCACTTTGGAGAACAGGCTTTGAGAGCTTGGCCTTTTAAGAGACAGCTTAGTCATAAGAGGTTCCTTTATAAAGCCCAAATGATAAGGCTGTGTGAATTAGGGGCCAGACACTTCTTTGAGTTTCCGCTTGTCTGATGATAAAACAAGGAGTAAGTGGAAGGGAGCGGGGAGACGTAACCCTTAACTTTTTCCCTTTTCAGACTCCCGTGTCACTTGATTTCCAATAAGGGGGTGCTTTTCTTTTTAACTTCCAAGTACAAGATTTAAAGTTCGCATAAAAGGAGACAGTTGAGCTGGGTTGTGGTCTCTCAATGTTGGAAACTCATGTCCCCTTTTAATAAAAATGGAAATTATATGTGCTTGGGCCACTTTTGCAGGCTTTGCTCTTCCCCTTGCCAACTTCGGAACCGGACTTAGGATGTCTATAAGGAAGAAGGGAGGGAGGGAGGATGGGAAAGAAAGAAGCAAAGCTAACTTGAGCCTGAGGCCAAGGGGCATGGATTTTCCTGAAGATTTGGTAGAGATGTGGAGGGAGGGTGTTACATCAGACATCACAGAGCAAAACTGCCCAAATACCCTCCTGGAACCTCTCTGCCCGTTCCCCTCAGTCCTTGAGTGAAGGGACGGTGTCTCTCTTATTCCCCACCCCATCTCGCTCTGCTGGATTTTTCTGTGTCCCAGACTGCCTTTCATAAGGCAGAGGTGCCAGGTGCCCCCAGTTTGTCCTTGCTCTTCCTTGAACCATCTCCGCCTCTCCCTGGTCCCACTGGCCAACAGAAACATCAAGCCCACCTCTAGACCCTTAGGGGTGCATTCACAGAGGGTGGCAGCCATGGACTTGCCTGACTTCCATAGACTCCTACATCAGCCCCTTTCACGGACTTCCCGCATCAGCTGGACACACCATGCTACCAGATTTCCCTGCAAGCTTGCACCAGTGCTTGTAATGATGCTTAGTAACCAATGCTTAGTGAATTCTCTCCATCCACAGCTCCCCTTCATGGACCTTTGCTTCCCCAGCGTCTTCCACAAACATGTGTGCTCTGATTCCTATAATATAATCTGTATTCCGCAAATGCCATGTGGTTCTGCTTCCATAACCAACCCCCCAGTGATGCACCCAGGTTCTGGCCCCCGGCCTCAAAGACAGCAGGTGCGAGATGAAGCTGGAGATGTCAATAAAGAGCCAGACCGTGCAGAATCTTGAAGCTTGGATAAGGAGCCTGGGCTGAATTCTGAGGGCACTAGGGAGCCATTGAATGTGTTATGCAAGCACCTGGCATGACTATATTTCTGTTTTTAAAAAGAAGAGCTGTACAGAAAATGGCTTAGTGGGGAGTAAGAGAGGCTACAGGGAGCCCAGGGAAAGGGCCATCACACATGTCCCTGAGTATTTATTTTTATCGATATAGATGGAGCAGTCGGTCAATGAAAGTTAAATTTTAATCATGGCATGAAGGGTAATTAATCACTCGTCAAACAAATATTTACTATTTCTGGACCATGGGTCCTCAATGAAATGTGGATGGTCACCTCTTTTTCCATCCAGGATCCAGAACGCCCTGAAATAGTGACGATGGGGATCAGGTCGACAAGATGAACCAGAAGCGGGGCTGAGTGGCACCAAGAACATAGGTGACAATGGCCACCAGGCAGCACCAGTGGCCAAGTTCGCAGAGGCTGGTTCATCAGCAACGATTGGAAAATGTTCAAAATGAGGGAAAAGAAAAGAAAAAGGAAATGCCAGTCTCCTTTGCCGTCCGACCACTGCCATGTCAGCTCTGTTCCGTCCCAGTTTCCAGAGCAGTTTTCTGAGATCACAACTCAATGCGACATTATCTTTCTGAAAATTAAGCCCTAAAAGAAGCACCTCCATCTTTCCTTATCTGCTAGGGAAAGAAACAAAAATGAGAGATGAGAAAAAGAAAAGTGGGTTTGGATCGTATATTCTGGTTCTCAGTTAAAAAACAACAACAACAACAACAACAACAACAAAAAGATACAGCTGCCTTCAGCATCCTTCTTTTGCATTTCTGCTTTGGGGCTTATGTGCAGTAAGGGTATTTTGATTGAGAGGGGTCCCCCGAGCCTGGAGGGGCATGTGGATCTGACCTAGCAGAGGTGAGAGGAGGAGGGGAAGTTTCCTTCCAGCCTAAAGAAAACTCATTTTCCAATTCTTCTGACATTAGGGGGGCTATCTATTCCCATGTCACAACAAGGAAGTGGAAGGAAATGATAATATTGAACTATAATGGCCGGGAGTGTCCTTTTGTTCCCCCCCAAATGGATCCTCCCAGATTATAACTGGGAGGAGAAGCTCCCGAGGGTCATGAAAACGCAGAGAGCCCAGGCCCTGAAATATCAGGCAGAAATTAAGTAACACGTGCAGCAAAGCTTCTAATTATCTCTTCCATTGTGTTCTGGATGAAGATGCTTCTCTTCTTTTGTCTCTCTCTCTGTCTGTCCATTTCTCTCCCCCTTTCTCTTTCCCACCACAACATTCCTCTATAGAAATACTCTATGAATATGCTGGATAGGATCCCCAACAACAGCCTGCCCCTGCTCCTTGTGACTCTGCTCTCACCCCTGGAAGCTCCCAGCCAAACCTCCCACCCCATGACCACATCATGAGTCCCTTCCATTCCCCACCCCTCTCCAAAGGCCACTGTTGCCTCCATTTGGCATCTCAGGCTTTATTTTTGTACACAGTGCCAGCCTGTGTCAGGTACTGTGCCCCATGCTAGAGACACTGGGACATCATATTGGACGAGGGCTCTGCCCTTGAAGAACTCTTCTTTCAACAGGAGACAGAGATAGCTGGGGAATAAATGCACCAGGCACTGTTAGGTTGTAAAAAGTGCTGTGGAGGAATTAAACAGTGATTTGTAGAGTGCCATAGAGGGAGCTGGGTGGTCAGGGAAGGTCTCTCTGAGGAGGAATTGAGATCTGGGCAGATGCCAGAGGAGGAGAAGCCAGGAGAAGGGCACTCAAGACAGCAGGAATGGCAAGTGCAAAGGTCCTGGGACAGGAGTGAGCTCTGAGAATTTAAATTTGGTCAGCTGAGGGGGATGGGTGGGAGTACAGCTAATAAGGTCTGAGAGGTGGGCAGAAGCCAGGTCATATAGAGTCTTCTAGAACCTGTTAAGAACAATGGAAAGCCATGGAGGGATTTTTGCCATGTGTGGGAAGGTCTGTATTTCGTTTATGGAATGATAGTCATCATCTTTTTGCCCAAAACCTCCTCATTATTAGGCTCTTTGGTTGTCAAGATAAACAAAAAGTTCTATGTATAGATTACTAAGTGCTAGGAATTCGAATATACCAGGCCTCATAAAGTCTACTTTTTAGAACTAGAAGTAGTCTCTGAAAATCATCTATTTTAATATCATTTACTACTTTACATTTTCTGATTAAAAATTTTTTATTTGATTGTAAAAGTGATAATGCTGAATCCATTGAGAATAGCTTGGGTATGAATAATAAAAACTCAACTGGTTGGCTTAAAACCATAAGAGCTATTTATTAACCTCTGTTTGACTGAAAAGTCCAACAGTCTTCAACTTCAGGCAAGGCTTGATCTAGCTGCTTGACAATGATGCCAAGGATTTGCTCTTTTCATTGTTCTGTTCTACAAGCTTCCTCCTAAGGCTGCTTGCATCTCCCATGGTTATGATCTTACTTGTTAATGTCTAGGGAAAGAGAGCCACCTCTATTTCAACTTGCCCAGCTAAGATCCTGAGATTAATTTTGGACCTGCTTAGGGAATGTGTCCATCCCTGAACCAATCACTGTAGCTAGAGGAATGCAAAGACCTCATTGGCTTAGCCTAGGTCATGTGCTCTACCCCTAGAGCCCGGGGGTGAGGGTGTGGGGTAGGGGGTGAAGTTAGCTTTTGCAGAAGCACATCAACTAAGATTAGAAAAGAGATGATTCTCCCCCAACAAAAATCAGAGTCATAGTGTCAAAGTTGGGAATGGTTGGGGGATGGCTGAATTAGACCTTCAGATCACTTGTCAAAAATGAGCCTTCACATGCATAAATCTCACAGAAGCTCTCGTTTACTGAATTAACTCAAAGGAAACATCTTCAACTGGTATTATTGGGGGATTATATTAGTTGCTATATGCTAACAGCTGTAACAAATATTCCCAAATCTCAGTGACCTAGCACAACGTCACTCGTCAAAGTGGTCCAGACTAATGAGGGTTGGAAGGCACTCTGCTCCACATAGTCATTCAGGGACACAGGCGTCTTGCATCTGAGAGCTCTTGGAGACCCTTACTGTATATTCTTTTTTTTTTTCTTTTTCTTTCTTTCTTTTTTCTTTTCTTTTCTTTTCTTTTCTTTTTTTTGTCAGTAAAGTGATAGAAATGTATTAAGTGAAGATACAGAAAAAGCTCTCAAGAGTGAGAGGGGTCCCAACAGGGTTGCCCCCTTATTGTATTTTCTACATCCAATGAGCAGATGAGGAGAGAGACAGCACACAGACAAGTCACATCAACCCTTAACTGCCTCGGCCCAGAGGTACTGCGTTACATTTTTGGTCTCATTCCTTTGGCTGGAAGTAGGCACATGGTCTCATCTGCATACAGGGGAGCTGGGAAATGTAGTGTAGCAGGTGTTCAGGATAGAGGAACATGGATATTGGTGAGCATAAGCACCTTTCCAACAGCATGGCATTGATCACAACTTCTAGAACCTCTGTAGTTCATTCGTGGGCTCCTTGTGGGAAGTTCAGAGACCCCACAAACACCTGATTTGAGATTTTTATAACTGATCCACCCCAGGAAGTGCACAGTGAGATGGGGTAGAAATTTTTTTTTAAGATTTTATTTATTTATCAGAGAGAGAGAGAGCACAAGCAGGGGGAGTGGCAGGCAGAGGGAAAAGCAGGCTCCCCGCTGAGCAAGGAGTCTGATGTGGGACTTGATCCCAGGACCCCAGGATCATGACCTGAGCTGAAGGCAGGCGCTTAACTCACTGAGCCACCCAGGCGTCCTGATGGGGTAGATTATTGTTCAAGAAATGTTCACTCACTCTCCCCTCTCTGTGGAGAGGGTGGAGCCTATTTCCCCGCCCCTCTCTAGTGAGTTATACCACGTGACTTTGTTTGGCCAATGGAATGAGGCAGGGGTGACTGAGTGCTAATTCTGAGTCTAGACCTCAAGGGACCTCCATACATCTATTCTGAAATAAAAAGTTTACTTAAAAAAAGAATATAATCAGGGCATCCCTTGAGGATAAAGGAGGAAGTTTAAACATAGATTTTAGTCCCATGCCTCACTTTGGGTGACCCTGGGGAAGTCCGCTAACTCTCCAGCATTTCAACTTCCTCCTCCTATAAAATGTGAACGCGCCATGGTTTCTATCTCCCAGGACGGTGAAAAGGTGTAAAGGAGACCCCCATACATAAGCCAGAAGGCATACAGCAAACAGGCAATTATGGCTATGGTCATCATTGTTATTTCTTTTTCGGTAGGAAAAATACATGAGAAAAATCCCGCTTTCCTTACCAAGAATAAGGAATGGGGTAATTGCCCCCGATAGGTTGTGCATGCTGAGAATACAAAACAGTTTGGGTAATCGTTGAGATAAATGCATGGATATGTGAGTTACCATGGAGCGCTAGACAGTACCTGACTCTTCCTTCCCTCCCGATTTGGCCAGAGCGTCAGTGTAGACAGAGTGGGCTCCCCATCCCACCGACTTGAGGCGAGACCCGGTGCTTTGTTTTGGCCAATGCCTATAAGCAGAGGCCTTGCATACACTTGTGTTCTGTGACTTGGCCTCCCTCCAGGTAGCCACGGCTTCTTCGTCCTGGTCCCAACGTGACAGATACGTGGAAATGCCCCGAATCCAATACCCAGACCCAGGGGAGAGAGAGAAATAAATGTTGTTTGTGGCAGACCACTGAGATTTGGGAGTTGCTAAGCAGCATGATCACAGCAGTAGCTGATTACAAGTGGATTGTTACAAAAATACTTGGGTGCCCTCCACGTTTCTGGTTTTTGTTTTACATTGACTCAATGGAGATGAAATTATCCTTGTTGGAAAAGCAAGTGGTGCCCCTCCAAAGACAGACCACCAGAAAGGAGGAAGAGTTGATCTCACATGCAAAACTTGTGTCTTGGGCTGCTCAAGAATTTTCTATCACAGTCTTTACTTGGAATGCCTCCGTTTCTCATTGATTATTTTTTCTTTGTAGTTATTCATAGAATGGCCATTATGGGTGATAAACAGAGCCGATGCTTCATGAAAATAATCCCTGGATCATATGGTACCCCTGCAAAGTTAGCTTTATTGTCCCCAGTTTACAGAGGAAGAGATGAAGTCCCAGAGGGCTTAATTGAGGCACACAGCTGGTAAGGGCCTAATTGAGGCACACAGCCCTTGGGCTCAAGCGTGTCTTGGGTTTCCACGGTCCCATTTTTTTCCTTTATTACAACTATTATAAAAGTAAATGTGCATTTAAGAAGTGGATACCTGGAATTAAGGGCTGGGGTCAGAAATGAATCGCTGAGGTTGGGTTTGGAGACCCTGACAGCTTGGTGAGGGAGATAACTTTAGGAAAGAAGACTTCTCAGAGATCAAGTCTCCACCTAATTCAACAGTGACTGTTCGTTGATCACCTTTCCCATGCCAGGAGCGTCAGGTGCTGGAGATGCAAAGCAACACCTGGTCAGGAGTTTGAGTTTTGTTCTGAGGATGATGGGGATCCACAGAAAACATTTAAGCTATGAGATCAGTAAGAAGGCTACTTCAGGAGTCCAGGAAAAATATGATAGTGACCTGGATTGGGTGAAGGTGATTCAAAGTAAAGGAAGTATCTAGGAAGTAAAATCAATATGGCTGGGTCATGGGGGATTGGATCAGACCAAGAAAAAGGAAATGATAAAGGTGACCCCCAGATTTCTGGCTTGGGCAACTGGGTGACACGTGGTGCCATTTTCTTAGATGGGGGTACTGGGGGAGGAATCGACCTTTCTGTTTCTTTAAGAGGGAGATGGTGAACTCAGTTTTAGATAGGTTGATTTACAAGTAAATGCCTGTGAAAAATTCAAGAAAGGAGGGGTGCCTGGGTGGCTCAGTCAGTTAAGCATCTGAGTCTTGATTTCTGCTCAGGTCATGATCTCATGGGTCCTGGGATCGAGACCGGCATGGGGCTCCAAGCTCAGCAGGGAGTCTGCTTCTCTCCTCCTTCCCCCTCTGCCACTCCTCCCTCTTTTTAAAATAAATAAATAAATATTTTAAAAAAAGAAATTCAAGAAAGGATGTCTAGAGGTAATTGGACATATAGGTCTAAAGCGGGAATCTCTGTCTACTTCTGTTCTGATAAGATTGTCCCCATTCTAATTAGGTAAATGTCCAGGTCCTGATTTCTTAGGGAAAGTTCACCATTGATGAGTTTGAAATAGCCATGCTGCTCTGGTTTCCGAAATTCAAAGAAGAATCCTGATACATCTGTCCTAGGATACATTACTAAATGAGAACCACCATGTTAGTGTTTCTTTTTCCTAAGCGTTTTATTATGGAAAATTTCAAATGTGTACAAAAGCAAATAATAATAATAATAATACTCCTATACACCCATCACGAAGATTCAAGTCCCTATTCATGATCATTCTCCTTTTATTTGTACCTCCTCCCCTCCCCCAAACTGGATTATTTGAAACAAAGTCCAGACATGACATCATTCCATCCACGTACATTTCAGCATGCATCTATAAAAGATAGGGATTCTCTCTCTTTTAAAAACAAGAAACAAAAAAACAAAAACAAAAACGTAGCCCCATGTCACTATTAACAAAAACCTTAACAATATTTCTTTAATATTAACAAAAACCTGGCTAGTGTTCAAATTTCCCTGGTGGTTTTCTCTGACCTCCAAACTTGTTTTTACAGCCAATTTGATTGAGTTAGGATTTAAACAAGGTCCACACGTTTGCGTTTGGTTGATATGTCTCTTTAGTTCCTTTTATCTATAGCTTCTCTCTCTCTCTTTAAAAAAATTTTTCTAGCAATTTGTTTATGAAAAAACTGGGTCCATAGAGTTTCTCACATCTGGATTTTGTTGATTGTATCCACATGGTGTATTTTAATATGTTTCTCTATCCTTTGTATTTCCTATAAATTTGTCATGAGATTTATTAGAGTTTTGGCCTAATTCAGGTTTGAGTTTGGGGTAAGAATATTTCCTAGGAAGCTGAATTATTCCATCAGAAGGCATGTAATATATGGTGGTCTCCTTTTGGGGGGATGTTAGCAGTCGGGGATGACCACTGCCTAGATCCGTTATTTCCTAGGGCATTTGCAAAATGGTACTATTCGAATTATAATACTCCTTCATTACTCTTCATTTATTAGTTGGACTACTTCTATGAAGAAAGCTTTTCTTCATCAACTAGGTCGTTACACTAGGAAAGGTAAGCTAGCTGCCCGAGGCTTTTATTTACTAATTTTCACAGAATAATGATTTGGTTCTCTAACATCCTCCAGAAGGAGCCAGTAAGTTTTAGGTTTTTAGTTTATTTGTTTGCTTGCTTTTGTATTGTTTTTAGTATCATCATGAATTCTTGGACTTTGATATAGTTGATGTATTTTAACGCATTGTAGTTGTTAATTTTTTAGATGCTCAAGGAGTCCAGATGGGAGTGGGAGCCAGTGAGTTTGTTCCTGAGTCGTTTGGAGGCACCCACAGGAGTCTGACGGTTTCCTTGCTTTCTGATGTAACAAGATGTCTCGCTATCATCTTGTACATTTCCTGCCTGGTCCTGGAATCAGCCATTTCTTTGAGGAGCTCTGGTTCCTTTTACCAGGAAGTTGTTCCCAGAGACCATAGTCTAGGTCATTACTATTGGGTTGGTCATTATTTCCGGTATTTACAGTGACTGAAGCTGGAAAGTACAAGAAATTTTGAAGAGAAAATAACCATGAGCTGATACTATTTCCAGTTCACTCATTTGGTTGACTTTGTATTTTTATATCTTTTCTCTTCAGCTGAAAATTTTGGCTCCTAACAACCTTAACATAAGAATGCATTGACTTTAGGAGTGCCTGCGTGCCTGGGGTGCCTTGGTTAAGCGTCTGACTCTTGGTTTTGGCTCAGGTGGTGATATCAGGGTCATGAGATCGAACCCCCAGGTGGGCTCCATGCTCAGCAGAAAGTCTGCTTGAGATTCTCTCCCTCTCCCTCTGCCTCTCCCTGCATGTTCTCTCTCTCAAATAAATAAATATATCTTTAAAAAAAAGAATGCATTGACTTTATAGTTTATCCACTATGCACATACCTAACACAGTTTTCAAATAATAATATCAGTGGTATTACTAATAATGTGATTAATGAGAATGGTTTAAGTATTTGGGTTGTTGTGTGGTTTGGGGTTCTTTTTTGTCTTTGGGGCATTTCTAAGAGTGTACAAACAGATGAGTTTTAAAGTTACTTGTGAGTGATTAAGTCACCAAGTCAACACACAGCTAGGGCCATTGTTTCCATTTTGCTTTTCACTTTAAAGAGTTACTTGGCAGTTTCATTTTGACTTTATAATTACAAAAGAAATATACATGGTTCCTACGTGAACTCTACAAAACAAGTTATTTTCAGACATTAGTATTTTTAAATGTGTCATCCACATTTCAGACTGCTTTTTATTATCTGGAAAACCTTAGATTCTATCCCTAAATGAGAGAAATAATGCTAAGTGTCATTCAGACTGTTAGAAATGATGGGCTATTTTTTCTCCTATGAAAAGGAAAAAAGAAAAATATTCAACCCTGCAACTTGGAGCCGTTTTTGTTTCCCTTAACAAGGGCCTGTCTGTCAATTTCCCACAGTTTCAAAGCCCCACTGCACAGCCTGAATGAAAACACAATGTCATCACGATTACTGAAATCAATTAAATGTCAAGGTTTTTCCATTTGCATGCAGCTTCCTTTAGACAAGAATGCTTTTCAGAAAATCTTTATTCCCTTTGGAATTTTTTTCCCCTTAAAGCCTTTATAATTAATGTGACAACACAAACCCAACCATGTCTGTAACTTCCTTCCATAGATACACAAATAGAATGTTCTAAGCATCCAAGAGTGAACTTGCTCATTGTTTTGCAGGACTGGCACAGTCCTGGCTAGAAGACTTGACCTCATCGTTGGGGGCTTTCCGCCTCTCTCCCCTCATCCCTGGTCATCTGTCTGTCCTATTGACCCGCTCAGGGTCTCAGGTACCCAACCTCTCTTCCCTTTCTACCTTGCTTCCTTCTTCCTCCAGTATCATTCATGACAGATGACACCAGCAGTCCAACTCCCCTGCCAACACGCCATCCCCTCCAACCATACTCAATATGGCCACCAAAACAATCTTTCTAAAAAATCACCAATCCCATAACCTTAAACTCCTGTTTAAAAATTATTGATGGCTTCCCATCAACTGAGGAACAAATTCCAAAATCCTTGGCATGCTTTGATCATCTTTCATAATCTTGTACCAAACTCGGCTTGTTTTTTGTTTTTTTTTTTCTTTTTTTTTTGCTTGTCCATGGAACCCCCTCTGTGCTTTTCCAACCTCATATTCTCAGAGCATGCTATGTGTTTTTATTCCTCTCTGCCTTTGCTCATATTGTTTCTTTACCCAGAATCTCCTTCTCTGGCATAGCCACCTAACCAACTCCTACTCATCCTACAGTACCCAGTTAGTTGAAGAATCGCCTCTCCTGTGAATCTTGTTCATCACACCGTCTCCCACCCCAAATTAATCCTTCTCCCCTCCATGCTTCTGTTACACTGTTGTCAGACTTTATTTTAATATTTATATTTCATAGCCGGGAAGGGTTCATATGCCCACCACTTCCTATGAACAACTGTTAAGCCAACAAATTAGTTAACCCGTATGAAATGGACAAATTCCTGGAAACACACAGACTACCAAAACTAACTCAAGAAGAAATAGAATATTTGAATGGACCCACAATAAGGTAAGAGATTGAATCAGTAATCAAAACCCTCTTAACAAAGAAAAGCCAGGGACCCGATGACTTCACTGGTGAATTTGACTGAACATTTAAAGAATTAAGATCAATCCTTCCCAAACTCTTCTAATAGAAGAGGAGCGAACACTTCCTAATTCATTCTAAGAGGCCAGCATTGTTACCCAGATACCAAAGCCAAAGACATCACAAGAAAAGAAAACTATATGCCCACTTCTTACCGCAGCATGTGAGTGACTGGGTCTTACCCACATTTATGCATTAGCATCTAGCACAATGCCTGGCACATGGCAAGAAACAGCAGAAGCTTCTTTATTTGTGAGCCATTTAAAGCATAAACATGGACATGTTTGAATTGGAGGAGACTGTCTAACTTGAAAGGGTTTGAATCCTCAGTGTTAAATGCTTATAAAAATTCATCAGGAAAAATCTTTTGGAGGACAGGGAGGAGAAGAGGGGAGGAAGGAAGGGGATGGTTTCTCAGCTCATCATTGTGGCGGTAAAACTCTTATATTAATTACCAGAACGTCCACTGATCACTGTCTTTACAATTTAACCATGTAAGGCGTACCATCATTTTCCAAGCAAGAAGGTTGGTCCCCTGTGATTCTTTTCCAGAAAGTTGGAATGGTCCTTGGGTGTGAAACAACATGACTTCTACAGCTCACCCTGCAGTAACATTTATCCCAGATACATACTGTGATTCCTGATTTTGTCAAGAATGCTTTCATCCTCTCTCCAGCTGCTACTAGGTAAGAAGTGCAACGAACCTTCCTTGATAGGCTGATCGCAAATGTATCAGGAATGTAGACACATTCATGCCCACAGATTTATACACAAATGGCATTTCTGGAACACTGGTGTCAGGTCCCAGGGTGCAAAGATGTCATTTTTCACTGGCTGAGGTTTTACAGAAAGAAGCTATTCTCCCATCGCTCCGAAGGTAAATCTGTCAGTTCAAACACCGCTGTGGCTTCCCTCCACCAGATTCCCCGAGGGAGGGAGTTGAGGCTCTCTGACCTGAAGGTTGACTCAAGGAAATAATGAGTTGTCCTCTTTCTTGCAAGAATGGATGGCAGAGATGAGAGGACAGCATAAGAGCATTCCTTGTGTATTTCTAGAACACGATAGATAACAATAAAGAGGAAGTACAGTTTTTCAACAGCTAAATTACCCTCTGGAAAGAGGCTTGGTGTCATCAAGCAGATCCTTCAGTGTGTTCCCTGGGGGTTGGGAACAGAATGGAGGGACCGATGATGGCTGGTTTTTATTGTTGTTCTATTTGTTTGTTTTTTGCAGAGTGCAGAACATCAAGGTAGGATGAGAGTGGCATTACTAAGGAGATATTAGAAGCTGTAGGGAAAGATGAGACAAGTGTCAGCACTAAGGGTGTATTTGCTTTCCTGTCTGCCACGTGAATTCTCTCTCCAGAGGTCCTGTAACAATTTGAGTAAAATATTCATTTCTTACTAATGTAGTGTGCAGTTAGACTTTGGTTTGATTTTTTTTTTTAAGATTTTATTTGTTTATTTGACAGAGAGAGAGAGCACAAGCAGGGGGAGCGGGAGAGGGAAAGGGAGAAGCAGACTCCCAGCTTAGCAAGGAGCCCGATGCGGGGCTCAATCCCAGGACCCTGGGATCATGACCTGAGCTGAAGGCAGATGCTGAACCAACTGAGCCACCCAGGCTCCCCAGTTTGGTTGTTTCTTTAAGATTGAACCTAAAGGCTGAGTTGGTTTTAAGGTAGGCTAACAGTGACAGCTGTGCTCCCCATTAGGACCTGCTCATACTTAAACTGCAAGCATAACGCTTGACGGACCTGCTAAATGTTTTTAGTCGCAAAAATAAAAGAACCCCAGCTTAAGATTATGTGGAGAACAAAAGGAATTTGTTGATTCGTGTAGATGAAAATTGGTCATGCTAGTTTCAGGAACAGCTTGATCAAGGTGCTGACTCCATTTCTTGCTACTGTCTTGATTCTGCCCTCTTCCATATGATGGCTTTCTTTTCAAAGTCACTTTCGTTATAGTTACATGGCTAGAACAGTTTCATACATCACATCTTCCTGAAGAAAAGAGAGGTCTTCTTTACCTCAACCACCAGACAAAATTCTGGATTTCACTCTTATTGAACTACCCTGGGTCATATGACCACCTCTGAGCCAATCTCCATGGCCAAGGTGACTGCCATGTTCTCAGTGGCTTAGGCTGGGATCTTGTGCCCATTTCTGAACCAATCGTGCACAACAGAAGGATCTTTCTTTCTTTCTTTCCTCCCAGCTTAATGGAGAAATAATTGACATACAACATTGTGTACGTTTAGGGTGTACATTGTGATGATCTGATATGCATACATACTATAAAATGATTACCAATAAGGCTAGGTAACACATCTTTCACCTCACGTAATTACCATTTTGTGGTTGTTTTGGTGAGAACATTACAGCTCTACGCTCATAGTGTTAACTACAGTCAACAGGCTCGACCTTAGGACCCTAGAACTTGTTCACCTTATATCTGAAAGTTTGTACCCTTTGACCAGCAGCTCCCCATTCCCCCCCCCTCCATCCCCCTGGCAACCACCCTGCCGGAAAGTAGGATTTTCTGATTGGTTTAGGCCAGTTGGAGGGGAGGGGCTTAGGTCAGGAACGGCCAATAGAGTTCCTATCCCCTAAGTTACACGACTCCCCAGCGTTGAGGGTAGAGTCAATATCCTTAAATCACATCACTCCACACTTTGAGGGAGCAGATGCATGGATGCTGCTAAGAGAGCCAACAGTGTCTCCCTGAGTGGGATTTCTTGGGGGGGGGGGGCGGGGAAGGATTTCAAACGTGCCTTTTACTTCGGTCTTTGCTCTTCCAACACAATAATATTTAACTACTCTGCTGTTCCTCCAGTGAGCAGGGATGTTTTCACAACTCTTCTTTGTGTGATATATGTAATCAGGGGCTCCCAACACTATCAGAAAGCAGTTCATGGATGGGAACGTGACTCAGACACAGACAGCCTTGGTGTTGGGCACACGCTTAACCACGTACGAGGGTCCACCTTGCGCCTTCTGTTCCTTCGGGCAGGCACGAGAGCGCAGTGGGTAGGATGGCAGACTCTGAAATTGGACTGCCTGGTTTTGCACACTGGTTCCTCCCCACACTAGCTGCGGACGGTGGGTAATTTATTTAACGTTCCTGGGCCTTGGTTTCCTTCTCTGCAAGAGGGGGATAATATGAACACACACATCATCTGCGCGTTGGGAGGATCAAATGCTATGGTGACGTGCAATGCTTGGTTCAGTGCCTGGTACATAATAAATGCTCCATAAGTATGGGGATGGGGATGGTGATGATGGTAAGTAACTGGTCTTGGCTCCTGCTTTGTCCTTGCCAGCGAAATGGACTCTGACACCACAAAAGATGCCATTTTCCATAATTCAAACAACAGAATATGAGTATTACATATCCTGCACATCTTCTCTTTGGCAAGAATTTATAGACCCTCAAACATTTCATCTATTCATTTATTTAAGTAATCGCTACACCCAACATGGGGCTTGAATTCACGATGCCAAGATTGAGTCACCTGCTCTTCTGACTGAGCCAGCCAGGTGCCCCTAGACCCACAAATGTTGAAGTCCAAGAAACACAAAAATCTGAAGTTGGCATTTACATAACACTGTTATTAGAAAACAACATTTTATAAAGGGAAATTCGTGCCAAATGGTTGAACAAGTGATGGTAGCACTTGAGGTATTAAAATATTCATATTGAATTATTAATAACAATAATTAATAATATTGATGTTCAAGGATTTAGGAGTTTCTTCCAGAAGAGTTCTATCGACCCTATTTTACAAATAGGCAGCATCATCTGCGGTAGATAACACTGAAGACTGGGATCAGAGCAGCTTCTAGTTTTCAGTGAAGCCATGGCTCTTCCCTCCCCTTTCAAACAGAAATCCAATGGACAGAAATCCTGGTCCACCGGGATTGTATTTCCCTTCTCTC
Organism: Phoca vitulina; assembly: GCF_004348235.1. NCBI lineage: Eukaryota > Metazoa > Chordata > Mammalia > Carnivora > Phocidae > Phoca > Phoca vitulina. Next base: position 447,024 of record NW_022589785.1, on the reverse strand, counting down.
TCCCTTCCTGCACTCACTGAGGTGGGAGCTCATTAAACCCTTGCTCCAAATACCGCTGCTCCATCAGAAAGCACACTCCAGAAATGACGACAGGATATCAGAGAGAGCTATGCCCCCACGTTCATGGCAGCGTCATTCACACCAGCTGAAGTATGGAAACAAATCTAAGCATCCACCATCGAATGAAAGGATACCGAAGATGCGCTACCCAAAGAATATTATTCAGCCATAAGAAAAGGAAATCCTGCCATTTGCCACGATGTGGATGGGCCTTGAGGACATTGTGCTACGTGCAGTAAGTCAGCCGGAGACAGACAGTGGAATCGTTAAAAAAAAAAAAAAAAAGTCAAATTCCTAGAAACAGCAGAAAAGTGGTTGCCAGGAGCTGGGGACCGGGGGGAGAGGTTAGTAAAAGGGTATAAATTTTCAGCTACAAGATGAATAAGGTCTGAGGATCTAATGTCAAACACGGTGACTATAGTGGATGACACTAGATCATGTCATTGAAATCGGCTGAGACCGTGGACGTTAGATGTCCTCACACACACACACAGTAAATATGAGAGGTGATGGATGTGTTCATTTGCTAGCTGGAAGGAATCCATCAGAATGTGTACCTATGTCAGGTCATGATGTGCACTTTAAGTATCTTACAGTTTTATTTGTCAATTACACCTCAATCAAGCTGCAACCAAAAAACAAAAACAAAGAAGAAGGCTCATCCCACACCCTGTTGGGCCTTCACTCTATCGCATTGCTTTAGGTTTCGTGGTCATTATGGAAACGGCAGCTTTCAAGACACAAATCAGGTTCCAAACATCTCCCAAGGAGGCAGAAGCTGAAAGCTGCATTTCTCAAGATCTGGAAGCTACTAGAACCCTCTGGGCAGGCAGGTGGAGGAGAGGAGACCTGGTCAAAAATGCAGATTCCTAAGCCTAATCCCAGATTCCCTAACTTGGTACATGTGGGGCCTGAGAGTCCGCATTCTCAGGACTTCTCGGGCAACCCTGAAACAGGCGTGGAGAGCAGGACCTCACACCCTCATGAAGGACCCCAAGGGCCTTCTTCACGATCGGTGAACGTTCAGGGACTCTAGGACTCTGGGGGCACCAGGTCACCAACTCCCCAGAAGTCTTGATGCCTTTCTGTGCCTCAGCTTCCAACAAGTGGGTTGGATTAGTTTAGGGGACCTGAATCAGTAAGTCAAAATTCTTACAATATGTCACAACCTTGCTAAGTGTGATTGGAAGGAATCGTGTCTCAGGGAACAGAACCAGAAGTGGAGAAATTGATAGCTTGTTCCTTTCTGAGAGCTTATAATGGTGTCTCCTCTCCATCCCGCATCACTCCCATTACCTGGACAGAGGTAACAACTTCTACTCGTGTCATTTGATTGTCCTCTGCTTTTGCTATTGCCTGACTTCAATCCACCCTCCACTCTGGGGCCAGCAGGATGTTTAAGATATAAGAATCTGATCATCCACCGCCGCTTTGAGAATTCCCCCATGACTTTGAGGAAAGAGCTATAATTCCTTCACTTAGTACCAAAGGCATTACAGAGCCTTCAAGGACCTGAATTTCCTATTATCTCTTATCTGTTGTTAAAATATGCTCTCAGTTGCAAGTGCTAACAAACCCAACTCAAACTGCTTAAACAATAAGGAAGGAGTTGGTTTACATCCATGGAAGATCAAGCAGGAATGTGGGCTTCAGGCATAGTTTGATCCAGGGGTTCACTCTATCACCAGAGCTCAGCTCCATTTCTCTCCTCCTCCAGTTCCGCCTTCCTCTGTCAGTTTCATCTATCTGCCTGGCAGCAACATGGCCCCAGAGCCCCACACCTCATATCCACACTCCATCACCCAGAAGAAGAGAGAACAGGCTCTTATGCCAGCAAGAAGCTCTGAGATTCACTTTGACTGGGCAAGCTGAGGTTCCATGCCCATCGCTGGCCATACCAACTGGTTCAGGGGTTATCACAACTATTACTGTCGAAGCCCTTATTGTGCTGAACTACAATCTTGATTTTCTCACTGGCTTCCAACAGATGGTGATTAGAGTACAGCTCTCCATAACCCCATTGCCTAATATGCTCAGTAAATGGGGATCGGGTTTCTAAGGCACAGGGTTGCTTGTCCTCTTTTCTCATCAAACTCTTATACTAGCCCAAGCCAGGCCTCAGCATGGTGGGTGTCGATGAATCAGTAAACAAGCATCAATAAATACATCCCACGTTTTATTACCTCTTTCTCTCATTGGTTTGGTAGGACCACAGCTTTAATGATCTCCTCCATGGCCAGGTATTTATGCCCAACTCAGGGGCTGTCTTCAGACAGGCTGACAAATGCGGCTACTGTATTCCCTGTGGAGGGCGTGGCTGTCTCTGTCCTTACCAAGTCCCATGTCTTGTGGGGACCTGCGGTCTCCATCTTTGAGTCTCCATGGAGATCCTGGATCTCTCCAAGTGGCAGAGTCGGGGACACGCGCCTCTCCCCCTCCTCCTGGGAGGTGGTAGGTCCTGTGGCTTTGCTGCTCAGGTCTCAGTGCGTCACAGAGGTCCATGGGGAGCCCCTGTCCGCTTCTCCTTGCTCTAATGGGCCCAGGCACTAGTCCAGGGACTGCACTGAGCTCAGAGACCAGAGCTGGTTATCATGCCCACTGGGAGTCACTTGTGCCTCCTGGCTCTGAGACGTGGGATCTGAGCCCAGCTTGTCCTGCTGGATTCCCTTTCCCCTGCCCCTCTGTTCCTTGTGCCCAGAGGCCCCTGCTGTACCCAGAGGCTGCCTCACTGTTTATCAGACCTGCCTGGAAGCGTCTGGACTTCTGCAGTGGGCACGATTAGGCGTCTGTCATGAGTCCTACACTCGCAAGGATGCCTCGGTAGCGTCTTACTCCTTCCAGGTGGAGCGGAGGAGGCCAGCCATTGAGCCTTGACTTCTCTGTGCCTGTTGTTACTGCATCTGTAAAATGGGGCAATACTTCCAATCTCTCAGTGTCCTCCTCTCCTAATGAGACAAAGGACCTGGAAATGCACAGATGAGACCTCTGACTTTTTAGGTTGACTTAGCCCAGCTCACTAGTCCCCTACAGTGCTTATCAATACCTCCCTAAAACACTTCTGATTCTCTAACATGCCCGCTTTTCCCAGGAGACAGCATGCTCTGGCTCTGGCAGGGGTGATGGATGCATTATTCATATTTGTGTTTTCAGTCCCCAAGCCAAGCTTAGGGTGCAGCAGACAAAATCAACGGATCAAACCATCAAAGCTGAGACTTCTTGCTCACACTCTGTGTATGAGGCCGTACATCAAGCACATCTGTTCAGCATGTCACCAAATCTTCCCAGCAGTCTTACAAGCTGGAGACACATTTTCTTCCTGCATAAGGTAACAGAGGCCTAGAGAGATCTAACAGTCTGCCCAAGGTCGCTCAGCAGTTAGGTAACAGCTGCGATTTGAATGCGGGTCTCTCTGACTATTAAGAACGCTTGTATTTTCCTAAAGACAGGTATCATCTATCTTTGAATCCACAATCTGTGATGCAATCCCTCCCAGCACACAGAGTGTGCCAAATGAGTGTCTCATTGACTAAATGATGAAATATGGAAGGACTGGGGCGGGGGGAGGCCTGAGTTGCTTGGTTGGTTATGTGTTTGACTCTTTATTTTGGCTCAGGTCATGATCTCAGGGTCGTGAGATTGAGCCCCTCGTCAGGCACTGTGCTGGGCATGGAGCCTGCTTAAGATTCTCTCTCTCCTTTGCCCTCTGGCCCTCCTCACCCTCCCTCCCCCGCCACCAAAAAAAAGAAGAAAAAGAAAAAGAAATATGGCAGGATAATAGCTAGCTAGCAAATGAGATGATTAGATGATAGATAGATAGATAGATAGATAGATGATAGATAGATTTAGATGTTCTCAGGGAAAATTATGCCAAGCCAAAAATCGTATCCTATACCCCTTCTGAGGCTCAGAAATTTATCACAGAGCTGAGCACATAGTAAATGTGCTCGAGGAAATAGAGGTGTTAGATGTCAAAGCAAAGGGATTCTTTGCCGATGGTCTTTCTTCTAAGACCTTGCATCTGAACTTGGAAGCATCTCTAATAACAACATCTGAATGTGCCTAAAACAGAGAGGCAGGATCAACATTTAAGTGAGGTCCCTGCGGTTACCTTGCTGATGGCACTGGATGTGGCTTATCCATTACAGACCAAAGGAAGCTTATCCACCTTCAGGGACCAGAGCCTGGAGGACATCTGAATTGAGAAGCTTCATTTCATGCGGACAAGTAGTACAGGTGGTAGAAGGAAGGGTGTGTGCACAGTCTAGAAAATGGAATGATCTCATTGTTAATACTGTCCAAGCATATAGGAATTCTTCAGGATGACCCAATTGAATACGTAACCAAAAACAAGGCTGACTCATTCAATCTTGGTTAATTGATTCTAATAATTGCCCAAAATCTCATTATGAGGCCATTGTGCCTGGAAGGACAACCCCATGGCAAATCCCACTAGAAGTATGGTGTGGGGTATGTTCTGAACTGAGAGTTAGGAGGCCTACATCTTAGTCCCAGCCTTGCCACGAATTGGTTCTGTGACCTTGAACCCAGGGACTCAGTTTCCATCTATTTAACAAGAGAGTTTAACACAAATGAGCTCCTTGCTGACTTTGAATCTAGGATTCTTTTAAAGATTTTATTTATTTATTCATGAGAGAGAGAGAGAGAGAGAGACAGAGGCAAAGGGAGAAGCAGGCCCCCTGTGGAGCAGGGAGCCCGATGCAGGACTTGATCCCAGGACCCGGGGATCGAGACCTGAGCCAAAGGCAGATGCTTAACCGACTGAGCCACCCAGGTGCCCCTGAATCTAGGATTCTATACAGGATTTTGGAGTGGGGAAGGAAAGAGGGTTGAGTAGAAAGAAGGAACAGTGATGTACTAAAGCCACCTGAACCACACACCATTTTTGTGTGTGAAGATACTTTGTGTGTGAAGAATTTTTCCAAATTCTATCACATCCTATCAATAGCTTGAAATTGGCTTTGATGGGAGTGTTCACACCATGGAAATCGGCAATTGCTAAATCAGAGTTTGCTTGTGCGTTCTTCTTTTTCCTTCCTTCCTTCCTTCCTTCCTTCTCTTTCTTTCTTCTTTCTTTCTTTCTTTCTTTCTTTCTTTCTTTCTTTCTTTCTTTCTTTCTTTCTTTCTTTCTTTCTTCTTTCTTTGAGAGCCAATTGTTAAAACATTTATCAGCACACCACTAGAAGGGGGCCAAAATTTATTAAGCCCCTAGTGTATGCCAGGCACTTCATGTAGACTATCTCTTTATCTCTCGTAGCCCCCACACCCATGGGACAAACTCCACGAGGCTCAAAGAGATTCACTAACTTGCCCAATGTTACCCACCCAATGTCACCCAACAATTAGGAGATGGGACTGATATTCAAACCCGGGACTGACCGGATCCAAGTTCCATGACCTTTTCCCACCACCACACTTGCTCTCCGCATTTGGAAAGCCAGGTGTGGTAAGAAGGCACAAATATAACTGGGTGACAGCCCCCAAGGCAGGATGGGGAGCCCAAGTGCTAGTTCTTCTTGTTTCTCTGCCATCAAAACTCCTATGCAGGGGCGCCTGGGTGGCTCAGTCGGTTAAACACCTGACTTCCGCTCAGGTCATGGTCCCAGGGTCCTGGGATCGAGCCCCACATAGGGCTCCCTGCTCAGTGGGGAGCCTGCCTCTCCCTCCCCTAATCCCCCTTCTTGTGCTCACTCTCTCTCTCTCTGTCAAATAAATAAATAAATAATCTTAAAAAAAAAAAAACCTCCTGTGATATTCTCAATTCCCCTTAAGATTTTCCAGCTCACGCAGTCAATGCAGAGCCGGCCTCGAATTTCCATTCCACTCCCCTGGTGGCTTTACATTACATGAACTTACAGCCAAGTTATTGGAGTTGCCAAATGTCAATTTAATTTGGGCGCTGAAGGTCAATTACATAAATTTACTGCTGTGCTAAGCGGCTGGATGTACATATCATGAGCCAATTGGAGGACGTTTCCATGCCGTTTGATCAGAGGGAAACCCTGTGTTCCCATCATGGACATTGTTATCGCTAGAAGGTTCCACATAACTTAATCCAGGGGCCACATACACAATTTCCTGCAAACACACTGCCTCCCTCTTTCATTCATAGTTGCCTTTTCCAAAGGCCTTCCTTTTTTTCTCCTTCACCAAGAGGAAATATCTCTCAGCAGGGTCTGTGTAAGCAGCTCAGCAGAAACAGATGATGAGGTCCATTATCAAAGATGTTTCGATTAAAAGCAACATGCCCTTATTAAGATAAATTGAGGGTTCAGAACGGTGATTTCTTTTTTTCATGGTCCCCGTGATGTTAAGGCAACTCAAGCCTCTGCCACTTATTCAAGATTGAGTGGAGTTGAGCTTATTGGTTTTCCTGGGACCACAGGATGCCCTTCTCATTCCACCATGATTGACTTTTAATCTATGGCAGACTTTCAATGACTTTCCAGCAGAAATAGTTCAGTAATAAGTCGGACTCTCTCTACAAGGATCTCTCTGGACCCTTACTGGGAATACAATTAAGCAACAAGAATTTTCCTTGTAGCATGACTCCCCACTCCTCAAATTCTATTCTGCTAAACTCCGTGAGCTCCACTTAAGTACATGTGGGTAGAAATGCACCTCAGCTAGATACTCTCCCAGCCAAAGTGGTTGGAGGCCTCCTTTACAGCCTTCAGCCTTTGGGTCAGAGTGTGTTTGAGAGAAGCAGACTCCAGCTCCTTGGTAAACAGTGGCAATATTCAAGGAAGGGGGATGTCAGCTTGACAGGTGTGTGGCTTGTGGCTAAGAAGAGCTGTGTGTGCCCTACAGTTAGGGAGTAAATCCTAGGACTCTAAATGAGTTTTGTCCTTGATTTGTGGTGGGGATTTAGCCAAGTTACTCCTGTCCGGATCTGGACCTCAGATTTCCTATCTATGAAATATGGGTGTTGGGCTTAACCAGGGGTGGAAAAATCAAATGACTTCAGAGGCATGGCAGATAAGGTAAATGAGTTCACAGAGCTGAACTAACACCTTAGGGAAACCAGAGTGTGCACGCCCTACCTAAAAGAAAACTGGAAACAATATCAACAATCGGTAGTAATAGTAATAATAGTTAACACAATGGAACGCTTATCACCCCAGGCGCTTCTCCTGAACACTTCACATGTATTAGCTTGATGTGCTTCTCTTAGCACTCCTAGGAGGTAGACCCCATCTCCATTTACAAATGAGGAAACTGAGGCACAGAGATGTTCAGTAACTTGCCCGGAGTCACATAGCTGATAAGGGAAAAAGAAGTCTCTGTGGGTAAGATTTGGGAATACTTTGCCAGTTTTCGACCTCTGGACCAGGTCTCTAAAGTCCTTCCAGCCCTAACACTCTGAATCCGTATAAAAAGGAAAATCTGAGCATAATAGTTGCTCGGTCAAGGTTAGCCAAATCATCGTGTGGGGGTCAAAGTTCCAAGCCACAGGTAATATTTACGGAGCGGTCATTTGCCAGACTCTATGTTAAGCACCTACAGATAATCATCCATGAACCTGCCCAACCCCATTTTACAGGAGAAGAACTGAAATTCAGTAGATGATGGATGGCGCCAAGGTCACAGACCCAGGAAGTGGCAGAACTAGGGCTTAACTACAAGCCTAAATACGCTGTAGACTCAAGCAGCCTCCCGCCCGGCCCCTGCTTGCTGTTCTTCTAAATAAAGTTTTATGGGAACAGAGCCATGCACGTTCATTTACCTACTGTCAGTGGCTGTTTTCCTGCCACGGATCAAATGACCCACAAAGCCTGAACTATTTACTACCTGACCCTTTACAGAAAAAGTTTGTGGGTCCCAGACTGGAAGGGTAGGGAGAGCCAGCGGAAGGCTGTGGGGGCAGAAGGGCATATGCAGACTCTATCAAGGTCAAGGTGGGAAAGAGGACAGGGGGATTAGCAATGGTGTTTCTAACAGGTGGGTGGATAAAAAGATAAGGAGTTCTAAATTTGGACAAAGCCTCAGCTCCGGCAACAAGACTTCCGTTGTGGGGGGAAAACAAGCTGGGTAGTGGATGGCATTTCTAAGAGGCAAGAGATGGGGATCCTGCCGCTGCTTTCGAAGGGGATGCTATTGCAGTTCCCTCAGCTCATCAGTGCTTCGTTCTCTAGGAGAAGGAGCCCAGCCACGGAATGGAAGGTGCTGGAAGTTCAAGGAAGGGAAACTGGATTTCAGACGGGTGAGGGGCGCTTTTCTTTCATTCACTTATTCCTTCCCTCAGACATTCAAATATCCACTGTGTCCCAGGCATGAGACGCAGCACGTGGTGGGGAGGGGATGGGGGCAGAGAATGTTAAGGAGAGCAGGGCTTATGAAAACATGAGAAAGGTAGAGAGAGAAGAGCATGAGCGAGAGAAACACAAGTGGAGGGGAAGGGAAAGCCAGCAGCGAGAGAGACATACAGATGTAGAAATAGGGAGGGAAGGAGAATAAGAGAGGAAATGGGAAAATAAAAAGGACACACCAGGAGCGCCTGGGTGGCTCACTCGGTTGGGCATCTGAATCTGACTATTGGTTTCAGCTCAGGTCGTGATCTCAGGGTTGTGGGGTCGAGCCCCACCTCCAGCTCCAGCTCCATGCTGAGAGTGGAGCCTACTTGGGATTCTTTCTCTCTTTCTCCCTGTGCCCCTCCCCGGCTCAGTAAGTCATTACCCACATCGTTTCCCTGTGTGATGTGATGTTCTGTTGTTCACAGATCTTTTTTTTTTTTTTTTTAAGATTTTATTTATTTATTTGAGAGACAGAACGAACAGGGAGAGGGGGAAGAGGGAGAGGGAGAAGCAGACTCCCCGCTGAGCAGGGAGCCTGATTCAGGACTCCATCTCCTGAGATCATGACCTGGGCGGAAGGCAGGCAGAAGACAGACGCTTAACCCACTGAGCCACCCAGGTGCCCCCACTGTTTGTAGATCTTAAGCCACTCTAAACCCGGAGGCATTCAGAGGCTATCGTCTGCTGGGTTCTAAAGGGGGAACTCCATCCCTGACGGGCCTCTGGGAGTCCAGGACGACGCCTGATGGGCGCAGGTAACGCTAAACTTGGACATGAATGAGGCCACCGCCAGAAAGTGTCCCACCCTGGGTTTCCAGGCAAAGAATTTAAGGAGCTCAGTTGTCTTAGGAGATAAGGTTTACAGTCGAAGAATGGTGTAGGGTGGTGTGGGACTACTGACCATCAGAGCCGGAAGAGACCAATGAGGAGGAGGAGGAGAAGGAAGGTACCGGATGAGGATGATGCAGCAGCAAACTAGCATTTATTGGTCTAACATGTTCCGGGCGCTATGCTAATTGTTCTACCAGCTTCATCTGAACTCTCCCGACAGCACCGTGAGACATATTACTCCATTTCTCAGAGGAGAAAACCAAGGCTCTGGAAAGCAAAACTACTCACCCAAGCTCCAAGCTCGGGCGGAGCTGGGATTTGAACCCATCTCTCCGAGTCCTGAGCCCCCCTAGGTGCTTCTCTAAGAGTGGACCCTAGATCATCGCCATCACAATCAGATTCCCAGGCCCCACCCAGATCTATTGAATCAGGATCTCTGCGGGAGGGTAGCCTCGGATCTGCATTTTGACCCAGATGATTTCTATGTTTTCTGAGGTTTGGGAATTAACCATGTGAGACTCAGGTTCCAATTCGGTTCTTAAACTGTGATCCGTGGACAGCTTTTCAAGAGTCCATGACCTACTGATAACAAACTGGAGTCTTGTTCAACCCATGCCCACCCTCTTTCTTCTCCTCTTTGGGGCAGTGTCTTCCCCACTGACTTTTTTAGACCTTTTGATTGACTTCAGCCAATGAGATGTGAGCAGATGGGATGTGATAGTCCTTGAACCAAGTTTGTGCAGTGTGGTTTGTCTCTCGGGGGTCTGCCATCACCACCAAAAGCACATACTCTGCAAGGCAGCTTGCCTTTCCAGCCTGGGCTCCCTAACTGGACACATGAAGTAGAGCTGAACGGTCCCAAAGCCTAGAGCCAAGCACAGCCAACCCATAACCGGAAACTGAAACACCCCAGCCAACCCATATACATGCCAATCACACGAGCAAGAAAGAGATGCTTGTCGTCAGCCATTGAGTGTAGGTATGAGTTTTTTATACAACAATAGCTGACCAATACCCCTAAAGTACATACCCTATATTGTGTGTCCGTTTTTATATCGTGGGCCCACTTTTCTGGAGAGAGGGTGTGTATGCTTTTCAACAAATTCTCAAGAGACCAGGGACCCCGAAAATTGTCAAGAGCCAGAGATCTACTTAAAGATCTTCCCCATTCTCAGTGGAGCCTCAGGTTCCAGGACTTGAGCTGAATGAGTTTTCACTGTCCCTCCTTGCCTCTTAGAACACAAATGTTTATCTAAGCTTTAATCTTTAAGGGGTCCAGACCGAATATGCTATAGGAGTTTTGAGAAGGGGGCCTGGGGGATGGTCTTAGGACTCAGTCTCAAATCCTTGGACTCTTAAAATATCACAAAATAAAAAAAAAAAAAAAAAACCAGGAGGAATTCTTAGAGCACAAGGAGTCATTTTATAAGATGGTCCTCCTCTAGTATCTTACTACTTACCCATTTATCTCCCCAGTGGAAAGAAATTTCTCTCCACCTCTGTGAAATAAATATAAACAGCTCAGTCAATGTTTTGCCAGAGATGTGAAAAATTAAAAATATTATGCCCTAGTCTGGGCTGACTTGTATATGCATAAATATGTACAGAACCGACATTCAACACCTCAGTCATGAAAATTATGTTAACGTGTCACAGGACATTAATTTTTTCAAGATCATTGGGCAATATTTTTAGGAGTTTGTGAGTACACAATTTACTTTTTTTTTTTTTTTTTTTGCCTGCAGTTTGTGGAGTAACAGCTCCAAGGACCCTTGGTAGAAGCGACAAGGCCCCTAAGGAGGTACGAAAGGACCTAGCCAAGGCTCCTCGCTGCTCATATATTATCCCGAGTTGGAGGCCAAGCAAGCCAATCTGTTAGCAATCCGTTTTCCTGCGCTGGCCTCATCCCCTTGGCTGTTATCGGCCGAGTATCTCAACACAGATGGATGGGTTCTGGCCGGTCAGGGGGACGCAACTGAACTTGAACCGAGTCCAGCTGGCGGGATTTCTGATTGCCAAGATGACCTGCTGCCTTCAAGGAGAGCAGGATTCATGTGGTGGTTCGGCAGGTGACAGGGAGGAGAATGAGGAAGGGCAGGTGTGTTTGCACCCCGTAATCCGGGGCAAAGCGCAGACTTCTAGGAAGGGTTTCTTCGTTGTGCGGGAGGAATTAGCAGGACTTCTCCCTGCTGTGCCCTGAAAATGGCCACGCTCCCTGTCCTTCTGGGTCTTAATGCATCTTTTGTTTGTCAACACAATCAGACAGGCTGAGCTTGGATCCACACCTTCTTTGGAGACAGGACCTGAAAGAGGTTAATTATGGTAAAATGAGGCCCGAGGGAACATTGATGTGCTCACCAACTAGGATGTTCACCCAAGCCTCAGTACCAGAGGCTTACACCGGGGTTTTGTTTTGCGGGCATGATTGATTGGATCACGGCCTTCTGATCCTGAGATTTGTCTTTCTGGCCTGACCAGCCCCCCTGCTGACCCAGCACGGAGTCACCTGATACACTCTGCGGTCCTGGGGTCCTACCATGCTTAACGAAGACAGTCCTATCACCTGGGAAATTTCAAAGTTTAGAGCTCTATCCCAGGAACCAGAGACAAAGGCCAGCCAAATTTTTTATCATACAACATGTATACGTCTATATGGGCATTATATGAATACATAAATGCTACATGTAATTGTTCTATTTGTGTAGCGTGTATGTTGCAAATATACGCTCCAACAGGCTCATACTAGTTATCTCCAGGTGGAGGGATTTGGAAGGGTTGTTCTTCTTTCTGTGATTTTTCAAGGTTTTAGTGAAAGCGCACTGGCTTTGCAGTCAAAATTCTGTTCCTTTTCATTTTGAATCGCCAGTCTAAGAGGCTCAGGTGAGTCCAGGGGTTTAAGAACTTGGATCAAAATTCCCATCTGATCAGCCGTGTGACTTCTCGGGACTTCAGTTTCTTCTTTTGCCGGATGGAATTTATAGTAACTGTTCCTGCCCCAGAGTTCAGCTGCTGTGGACGGAGCCTATTACGGCACCTGAGACTTGGTAATTAGCCATTATTGGATCATTATTTTGATGACCGTCGTTAATGTTCTTGTAACTTGCCTCACCCTCTAATAAGCCACCTGGGAAATGATACTTATTGAGCACCTATGGTATGAAGGGCAGTGAGGGATCCAGACTTGGGAGACTCACACCTCTTGATGGCTCCAGAAACTTACGCCACCCTGGAGGGATACACAAACCCTCCAGGGGTAGAGGGTAGCACGTGCCCAGGAATGTCATCTATTGAGGTGCCGTTGGCATGTGAAAGCCGAGGTAACCCTGCAGGGGCTGGCAGGGCTCAGGGAGATGGGGAGAGCCATGTCGGACGAGAGGGGCTCCTGGGCACAGAGCTTGGAGTGGTCTCAGAAAGCAGACTCTTCTCCCAGTCTCAGGCAGGTGAGCCCTCCCCACTCCCTACCTCTTGTGGGCCCACGTTTCCCACTGCCTGGCACCTCCCTCCCATTAGGTGGTGTAACCTTCACAGGAAAACCCTATGAAGTACAGCATCAAGATTCATTTTACAGATGGGGAAACTGAGGCTCACAGAGGTGGTCACATGGTCACGCTCACCCAGTAAGTGGAGGAGTTGGGATTCAAACCCAGTTTAGAAGCAAGTACCGAAGCCGCTGTGCCCTGGGACCACTAGCTGCAAGCCAGGATGGAGCCACACGGCCGGTGGATGGGAGGCATCTCCTTTTCTTTTCGGGGACCAGAATCTTTTCTCTTCCATGGTCTTCTGTGGACTATTCAGAACTGCATCTTAGTCTCTGATTGTAACAACCGAAGGAACTGCAAGAAAACAAAAACAAAAACAAAGACCAGGAAACACCAGGGGCACCTGGGTGGCTCAGTGGGTTGGGTGGCCGACTCTTGATTTCTTCTCAGGTCATGATCTCGGGGTCATGAGATCGAACCCCACATTGGGTTCCAGGCTCAGCGAAAGTCTGCTTAAGGATTCTCTCCCTCTGCTCCTCCCCCTGCTCGTGCTCTCTCCCCTTCCCCTCTCTCTCTCTAAAATAAATAAATAAATCTTAAAAAAAAAACACACACACACAAAAACTAGGAAACACCTTCCACTTAAAGATGGAACTTTAGTGCATGTGGCAGTGCCCAGAGGGGATCTCCATCACACATGTTTGTAGGAGGAGGGATACAATTCTAGGTTTTATTTTTTTTAATATCATGTTATTTTGATTTTAGGATTAGATAGACCTGGGTCTAAGTGACATCTCCAAGGCCATTCGCTGAACCACAGTTGAGTAAAATTTCCCACCAGGAAGGAACAGAGGGAGGAAATTAACATTTATTTCTGTCTTATAAACACCAGCGGCTATGCTAAATGATCGACATGTGTCGTCTCGTTAAATCTTCACAACCACTCCAAGATGAAGCCACTATTATGAACCCATTTTACAGACGGGGAAACAGAGGCTCGGAAAGGTGAAATGACTTGCCCATCCTCCTGATCCCTATGTTGCACTGTCTCCGTTTCTCCAGAGCAAACTGGGGGTGGCCGGAGGGGAGGGGGTAGGGGCCTGGGCAAAATAGATGAAGGGGATCAAGAGGTACAGACTTCTAGTTATAAAATAAATAAGTCACAGGGACGAAAAGTACAGCATAGGGAACGCTGTTGATTAATATTGCAATAATGTCGTATGGTGACAGATGGTGCCTATACTTGTTGGGATGAGTGCTGATATATGGAATTGTCAAATCACTATGTTGCACACCTGAAACGATTACAACATTGTGTTAACTCTACTTCCATGATGACAGTATATATATAACAATAAAAATACACAGGGAGAACAAAGCCCACTTTACATAGGCTGCAGAGTGCCATAGACCGGGGGTTCAAACTTGACCTCGCTCCTTGCGTGGACCAACTTTGGACAAGCATTTTCTCAGACCTCCCTTCCTACATCTGCAAGACCAGGGTACTAATACATCTGTAGCAGGATTGTCATGCTATTCCCGGGGAGGTCGTGTTACAAAGCACCCAGCACAGTCCCCAGCACAGGGGGCCACACGTAGATGTTGTGGATTTGGCTGTGCGCAGACCTTGAACACAAAAGAGGTAGTCAACAAACCTGAATCCTCACCACACCCACCCTTCTGGCTACAATATGGGGAAAGTCATAAGCAGGAAGAGACGCAATTTGTGCTTTCAAAAAAGCTCACAGCCTTGACCATGAGAGCAGAAAGACCATGGAAACGGGAAGCAGCAAAAAGAAACCATCTCTAATTGTATGAGTCAGGATGGAAGAAAGAAATGCCACCTCCAATTAGATTTTAAAAATGCATGTATTGGTCCATGAAATGGAAGAGTCTATTTAATTTTAAACTGTCAGTGTAGTGGCTAAGAAGTTGGGATCGCACACCCTCAGGTCTAGTTTGATCAGGGGGTATCGACACTATGAGGCGCAACATCTTTTCATAACAAATGATCTGTCGTGTCGCCATTACAATTCTGAAATGAAATTCACAGGTGATATAATCCACTTATCACAGAGTTTAATAGAAAACCAATACAGTCTTGTCTGTATTACGAAGGAAAGAAAACAGAATAGACGCACAATAAAAATATGCAGGTCAATTTCTTTGGGTAAATACCCAGTAGCGGAATTACTGGATCATATGGTAATTCTATTGTTAATTTTTTGAGGAAACTCCATAGTGTTTTCCAGAGTGGCTGTGCCAGTTTGCATGCCAACCAACAGTGTGCAAGTGTTCCTCTTTCTTCGCATCCTCGCCAACACTTGTTATTTCTTGTGGTTTTGACACTAGCCATTCTGACAGGTGTGAGGTGATAGCTCATGGTGGTTTTGATTTGCATTTCCCTGATGATGAGTGATGATGAGCATATTTTCATGTGTCTGTTGGCCATTTGTGTATCTTCTTTGGAAGAATGTCTATTCAGATCCTCTGCCCGCTTTTAATTGGATTGTTTGGTTTTGGGGTGTTGAGTTGTATCAGTTCTTTATATATTTTGGATAGTAGCCCCTTATCAGATCTATCTTTCGCAAATATCTTCTCTCATTCAGTAGGTTGCCTTTTCATTTTGTGGATGGTTTCCTTCACTGTGCAAAAGCTTTCTATTTCGGTGTAGTCCATAGTTTATTTTTGTTTTGTTTCCCTTGCCTCAGGAGACATAAATATGTTGCTGAGGCTGATGTCTAAGTCAGTGCCTATGTTTCCTTTTAGAAGTTTTATGGTTTCAGATCTTACATTTAGGTCTTTAATCCATTTTGAGTTTCTGGTGTGAGAAAGTGGTCTAGTTTCATTCTTTTGCATGTAGCTGCCCAATTTTTCCAAGACCATTTATTGAAGAGACTGTCTTTTTCCCACTGCATATTCTTGCCTCATTTTTCATAGATTGATTGGCTATTAATCATGGGTTTGTTTCTGGGTTCTCTATTCTGTTCCATTCATCTATGTGTCTGTTTTTGTGCCAGTACCATGCTGTTTTGATCCAGTAATTCCACTACTGAGTATCAACCCAAACCTTATGTTTATTGCAGCATTATTTACAATAGCCAAGACATGGAAGCAACATAAGTGTCCACTGATAGATAGAGGGATAAAGAAGATGTGGTATACACATGTGCACAGTGGAATATTACTCAGCCATAAAAAAGAATGAGATCTTGCCATTTGCAATAATGGATGGACCTAGAGGGTATTACATTAAGTGAAATATCAGGGAAAGACAAATACCATATGATTTCACCTATATGTGAAATCTAAAAAACAAAACAAATGAACAAAGAAACAGACTCATAAATACAGAGAACAAACTGGTGGTTGCCAGAGGGATGAGCAAGACAGGTGAGGGGGATTAAGAGGCGCAACTTCCAGTGGTAAAATAAATAAGTCACAGAGATGAAAAGTACCAGAATATAATGAACAATATTGTAATAAAAGTTGTATGGTGGCAGATGGTGACTACACTTTTCATGGTGAGCGCTGAGTAACGTATAGAATTGTCGATGAATATGTCATACACTTGAAGCTAATATAACATTGGATGTCAACTATACTCCAGTAATAAATATATATATATATATAATAAAAAATACATACGTCAATACATAAATGTTCAGGTACAACTCCCCTCGAAGACCTAATGAAGTAAACAAAAGCTTTCACATTTAAGAGATGTGAGACAATATTTAGTTTCACATTGTCAACAGAGTTACTTTATATTTAATGTATTAGAATCACAGCGACATAAGTTATGTTCATACATCCAAGCATATCCCACAGAAAGTTCCTAAATGTCATTTCCCAGTTTCAGTTTTTCATAACGAAACTTCATGGAATGTATGCATCTCTCATTGTGCGTTGATATCTATAGAGGAAAAAATTGCATTTCTGTCTTCAAAATTCAATGCAACATTTTTTTTTTAAGATTTTATTTATTTATTTGACAGACACAACGAGAGAGGGAACACAAGCAGGGGGAGTGGGAGAGGGAGAAGCAGGCTTCCCGCAGAGCAGTGAGCCCGATGTGGGGCTTGATCCCAGGACCCTGGGACCATGACCTGAGCCGAAGGCAGACGCTCAGTGACTGAGCCACCAAGCGCCCCTCAATGCAACATTTTTAAACAAAATGCTGGACAGAGCACTTCTGATGCCTAAATAGAATGGGTGGAACATCCAGATCAGAGATCGAAAAACACGTCCCGTGTCAACCACAGGTAGGAGTCTCTTATGTCACGGCTGCTAAGAGAAGCCATGTCATTATGAACAGCACTACTGTTTATTTCTCTTTCCAGGACCTTTATTGAAATATACTTTACTTACAAGAGGCTGCATCCATTTTAAGTGTGCAATTCAGTAATTCTTGACAGATACACACATGTGGGAAACCACTGCCACAATCAAAGTAAAGTACACATCCATCGTGTCCCAAATCTGCTTGCAGCCCATTCCTCCTCCACTCGCAGCCTCGGGCAGCCACCGAACAAAAGCAACTGTTAACTGCCATGATCCTGACTCTGTGACGGCAGTGTAGGCATTCTATAAGCCTCAGTGAGAGTTTGTCACTCACATACAGAACTTTGTGTTTTGGTTGCATTTCAGGAAATTGGTTGAGGATTTAACATGGAATGTGGGGTTGACGTGGGACGTGTTATAACATTTTGTTTTATTTTATTACTTTATTTATTCTGTGGAGCCCAACACGGGGCTTGAACTCACAACCCTGAGATCAAGACCTGAGCTGAGATCAAGAGTCAGACGCTTAACCGACTGAGCCACCCAGGCGCCCCATGACTTCCTTATTTTCAAATAATGGAAACTAAGATTTCTGTTTCTGGGAAGATGAAATACATGTACTTTTTCCTAGTCCTCCCATCAAGTACAACTAGAAACCCTGGATATTATATATAAGACAAACATAAGACTTTTGACAAGTAGAGAGAAGAAGAGAGATGAGCTAAGGACCTCGAGACTTGGGGAGGGATGCATCAGTGAGTAATCTGAGATTTCTCTTGGCTTCAAATATCCCAAAGTTGAAGCTGAAGAGCCCGGAAACCCAGAAACCAAACAACAGGGGCAAACAAAAAAAACAAAACAAAACAAAACTCCAACAAAAACCTGCCCTTTCTAGGCAAAGGACCAGGAAAGAGCCAGCCTAGCAGGACAGAAGACTTTCAGACAACAACTGCTCTCCTGCTTCCAAACAGAAAAATCCATAGCCGCCTCCACCCCCACGCCAGCAAGGACTGACAGGGATCCTAGATTTCTACCTCCTTGAAGCTGTAAGAAGGTGGTGCCCCGACAGTTCTGCTGGCTTGGTGTCAGAGGGGTCCACGTAAGGAGCCAGGACTTCAATCCTCACCAACCAGCAGGGAGCCCCTCCCGGACTTCCATCTCCAGCTGGCATAAAGGAGGCGTCCCTCCCCCTCCCCATTGGAGTGACGTCAGAAGAAGCCTAAAGAAGAAGCAGGAATTTCACCACGCCCCCATGGTAACAAGGCCACGCCCGCCTCGGTGTCGGTGGAGTCCTTCTGGGGAGCTGGAACCCATTCCCCCCCCCAGGAAGTAACAGGAACCCCACCCTCCTCAGGTGTCAATGGCAGGAAGTCTGCGCTTCTACCTCCTCTGGCAGCGACTGGGTGGCATCCCTACCTACCACGTGCCCTGCCGGGGCAGCGTCAGAAAAAGCCAGCTAAAACCAAAGCTTCGAATACAATTCAGAGTCTCAGAACATAATACACAAATGTCCAGGCTTCAGTCAAAAATCCCTTGTCATAGCAAGAACCAGAAAGATCTCAAACGGAATGAAAAAAAGACAACCAAGAGGTGTCAACACCAAGAGGACGTGAGATGCTGGCATGATCGATCTCACAATGATTTTAAAGAAGCCACGATAAAAATGCTTCCACGTGCAATTACGAGCATGCTTGAAACAAGTGGAAAAAAAAAAAAAAAAAAACAGAAATCCTCAGCAAAGAACTAGGGCATCTCAGCAAAGAAATGGCTGATATGAAAAAGAAACAGATGGAAATTTTAGAACAGAACAGTACAATCACCGAAATAAAGAGCTTAGTGGGTCAGCTAACAGTGGAATGGAGGGGACAGGAGAAAAACAGTGAACTGAAGTACAGCATAATAGAAATGACCCAATCTGAACCACGGGGAGAAAACAGACTGGAAAATAAACAGAGACTCAGGACCTATGGAACTGTGACAAAATCTCTAATATTTGGGTCATCAGAGACTGGAAGAGAGGAGAAAGATAGTGAGGTTGAAAATGTACTCAAAGAAATAATGGCTGAAAATTTTCCAAATTTGTCAAAACACATAAATGTACAGATGCATTCAAGAAGCTGAATGAACCAAAGACACAGCATCATTAAATTTCTGAAAACCAAAGGCAAAGAAAAACATTTGAAAGCAGCCAGAGAAAATATTTGCGAGTCACGTTCATTGTATGTAAAGCAGATGTTAGTTCATATTTATGTTTGCGTAGTTTTCCATTGTGTGAAAACCCCACAAGTTCTTAAAAAGATTTATTTACTTATTTTAGAGAGAGCACAAGTGGGGGGGAGGGGCAGAGGGAGAGAGAGAATCCCAAGCAGACTCCCCACTGAGCATGGAGCCAGATAGGGGGTGTGATCCTGGGACCCTGAGATCATGACCTGAGCTGAAACCAAGAGTTGGATGCTTAACTGACTGAGCCACACAGGGGCCCCGAAAACCCCACAGTTTTTTGACCCATTAAGGGAGTACATGATTAGTTCCTATTTTTAGCTCTTAGAAAATTCCTGTGGATATACTTGTGCAGGTCTTTGGTGAACATACGTAGGCATTTCTATTGGGTACATACGTTGGAGTGGAATTGCGGGATAATAGGAGAGGTGGATATGTTCAGCTTTAATAGAAAGTGCCGGACTGCTTTCCAAAGATTTCCAGTTGGTCCACATCTTTGAGACGACCAACAACACAGGACACTTCCCAAACTTTCCCTAGGAGCTGGGCTGCCTTCACTAAGTATTGATTGACTGGTCAAAGGATGTCAGGAGGTCCTAACTCCCTCTCTACTTTCACCTCTCTTGCAAGCCTCTGTGTGGCTTCACCTTCAGACAGGTCCCCTGTGGGATGGGCAGACAGCAGTCAACAGCTCCAGATCTACATTCTACTGCACCGAGCCTGGCAGAGAATGAGGCATTTCCCTCCCCTTCCAGGGTCCCTCCAGCCCAGGCTGAGGAATAAGCTTTCAGGAATGTCCATCCTGCCTGCGTCCATTAACCAATCAGTGATGGGGGAAGAGTACCACACTCTCATTGGCCAGACCTTGGTCACATGCTCATCCAGGGATGGTGGTGCAGTCAACTCCCCCTGCGGTTATTACACCAGGAATGAGGAAGAGGATTGCCAAGAGAAAAATTGTGCTGCTGTTGCTAGAAGGGTTGGTGGGTAGGAAAAATGCTACACATCCACTCAAAGGTCTTATGCTAAACCGTGTGATGCAGACAGAGTTCTCTAAAGAGACTGGGAATAGGAAGGATTTCAGAATCAGGATCCGAACAGAAGTTAGGAGGCAAATCTTAGAGGATGACATTTATAAGGGATAAATATAAAGCTTTATACTTAGGTCTTAAAAATTGTGTGTGTACAAGATGGATTTTGCAAAAGCTCCTGTGTCTGAGTAAAATAGGTGGGGTTTTGGTCAGACCAAACGCAGTGCAAGTCAGGAGTGCATTGCCATGGACATAAAAGCTAAAATTTCTCAAGGCCAAGTTAATAGAAGTATGGGGTCTAAATGAGGGAGGTGATGATGCCATACTTGGAATATTGAATTTTGTCTGGTTCTCCTCAAATGATAAAGGACTGCAAAGGAGAATATCCAGGTAGATGGAGGGAGCTCAAAACCAGTTTTGTGAGATGTGAGTGAAGAAACACTTCTGAGAAAAGATTAGCTGTGTTCCATAAGACCAAAGGATGTAAGCTTAGACATCCAGCTGTTAACATAAGGATGAAGTTCCTGCCAATTGTGTATAGACATTTTCCAGGTCAAAACAGACTGATCACTTCTCAAGAATGTCAGAGTTTGGCTTTGCACACCAGAGGGGTACTTATACCAGTTCGGCTTTTCCCAAAATGTGTCCCGTGAAAAAGAGGTCAAATCTCCTGGGGAGACACTGGTCACTAAGCTCTCCTTCTCAAACTTACAATGAACATATTAAAAGCACCAACAAGGCATTCGAACAAGGAGCCTTGATTGTATAGGCTTTCATGAGGCCGGTGCTTTCCAAAGGTATTTGACCAAAATATCTTCCTTTTTCCTCCTTAGTAATGTCTGCTGACATCCCTTAGCACTAATGTCCTGTCAAAACCAGTTCAGGAAATACCGGACAACTTGGTGTTTAGAGTTTTAGCTGACCCAGAGACCCATACCTTGATGGGCAAAATCAGTAAGGGCTGGACACTTTCTTGTTCTCTCTCTCTCTCCCCTTTTACCTGCAAGAAAGCTCAAAGTCCTCGCTCTACTGCCCCATTCCAAACTTCTTTCTGAGCAAGGTTCACAGTTTGCAAATAAGTAACAACATGATGCATCTCTGTTCACGTTGGAGAATGTGTTAGCTAGTTGGCTGCCATGTAACAAACCATTCTGAAAAATCAGTGTCTCGGAACAACAGGGTTTATTCAGCACACATGTCTGTGGGACTACGAGATGGTTATGTTTAGCTGGGCAGTGATTGGCGAAACTCGGGTAGCGGATTGGCTGGGTTTGGTTGGCCTGGATTGGCTTTGGTCGGGACAGCACTTCTCCGCTGCGTATGTCTCTCATCCTCCAGCAGACTGGCTCGGGCTTATTCACGTGGCAACTGGTCAGGATTCCAAGAGAATGAGAAAAATCCTGTAAGGTGTCTTGAGGCCCGGGTCAGGACCTGTGTATCATCCCTTCTGCCTCAATCTCCTGGTCAAGGTAGGTCAGGAGGGCAGCCCAGATCCAAGGAGTGGGAAGATAGACTCACAGTCCTGACTGGAGGGGCCCCCCAAAGTCTCAAGACTTTGAATATCCTTGAATTGAGATATTAAGGTAGTCAATCCCATAGCCAAGATCGAGGAAATAATTCAAGTGATAAGCACCAACGGATGAGTGAGACTCGAAATCTAGTGGCAGCACGAAGAAGAATAGGATTAACTCTGTTCAAGTCCGACAGAGAAGGGACCACAGAGGAAGAGCTATGTGAGCTGGGATGAATGAGAAGTTTCCTGGGCAAGCAAGGCGGGAAAGGCATTCCAGGGAGAAGGAACAGTATCCACAAAAGCATGGAGGCTTGAAATAGGATGCTGAGTCCACAAAACAGCAGATATGGTGTAGGTGGGAGCCAGAGAGAAATAATGGGAGGTGAGTCTAAAAACTAGGGATGGTAGAAGGCCTTGGATGCTCTGCAGAGAAGTTCAACTTTATCCTCCGGGCCCTGGGAAGAGGCCTGGGGAGGGAATTAAGGGGGGGTGACTTGGTCAGATTTGCATTCTAGAAGGATTTGGCAAGCTGGTGGAGGAGCAGCCGGACTAGGAGCTGGGCAGGGAGAGAGGAGGAGTTCTCTTTAGATCTGCTGAGTTTCAGATGCTGGTGGGGCATTGGGTTGGGGTTGGGGGTGGTGGGATCCCTCCTCAGAGCAAAAGGCAGGAAACTCGGAGTCCAGAAGCAGGGAGAGGGGCCGTGGGAAAACAGTCCCATCCTCTCTAGAAGTTTCTCACTTTTTTCTGGATCTCTCAACTGGCATTTCTCTCTCTTCCCACACAAACACACACACACACACACACACACACACACACACACACACACACACCCTGGAAGCCAGAACCCAAATCTTCCTGTACACCCGTGGGGAGGGAGGTACCCCCCAAAATCCCACAGGGGGAGAAAGGATGTGCTTCCTAATGGGCAGTCTCTAAAAAGTGCCAGAGCCTCGGATTCCAGCCAAGTGTCCTTTCGCTCCTCGCTCCCCCCTTGCACATGCAGGCGAGAGCGCGTGCATGCGCGTGCATGTGCACACACACACGTACCCACACGCGATCTCCCACGGCCTGGCACGCCAGCGTTTCGACATCTCTACGCGGATCTGGGTTTTTCTCTCAGGGCCATCTGTCGCTGACTCTGCTATAAATCTTGTTGTGTTTCCTTGCCATATGGCATAATTAATGACTTCAAGGCACAAAGGACACCCCCGCTCCACAGGCTGGGAGCCAGCTGGCTCCGCGAGGCGCTGTTTGCTGTGACGCGGCCCGGCCTGGCTGCGACACACTGTCACCCGGCTCCCACCACAGGACCTGCCATGGCCGAAGCCCCCAGCCCTTGCAGCTGCGCCTGACAGCGGTCTGGTG
This sequence comes from Phoca vitulina, assembly GCF_004348235.1. NCBI lineage: Eukaryota > Metazoa > Chordata > Mammalia > Carnivora > Phocidae > Phoca > Phoca vitulina. The sequence goes on along the minus strand of NW_022589785.1, from coordinate 423,929 downwards.
GTGGCAAAGCCCTTCCGGGGACTCGGGCGACATTTACATACAGTCAGGCCACACACAGTCTATTCCCATAGAACAGAGTGAGTGTCTGTTAACCCAGCCTTGACCCCTAACGTCATTAATCTTCGTCATGTAATCACTGAGTCGAGAACACTCTGTGTATTCCAGTTGGGCCGTGGTTTGTTGGACTTCCCAATCTTTGGAGGGCAACTGAGGGGGGATAATTATAGTGGCTAAAGAGCCATGGAAAGCTAAGCCATGGAATGAGCACCACCACCCCCCCCCCCCCCCCCCCACCCATGCACATGGAGCCCCCATAAACAAGGAGGATCCGATGAGCACCTCATTCCCTTCCAGCTCAAGCGTGCCAGGGCTCCTTCGACCAACCAAAAAACATTCAGCCCCCTACCAGCCCCGTGCTAAGTGCTGAAGACACAGCTCTGACAGGGCAGACGTGGCCCATTCGCATGGAGCTTGCTCCTGAATGAGGGTGAACCATACATGCGCATGCTCTCTCTCTCTCTCTCTCTCACACACACAATATACACGTAAACCGACCAAATGATCACAAGTGGTGGCCAATGAGATGAGGGGCTGGATCAAGCAGGGATCAAGTTAAATGACATCAGGGGCACCATCTTCAGAGAGAAGAATCCTGGAAGACCTCCTGGAGGAGGTGACTTTTGGTTAATCAGATTCAATGAGATAATATTCACCCTTTTCAAGTATCCAGTTCCGTGGTTTTTAATGTATTTGTGAGGTTGTCCAAACATCATGATAATCCAATTCTGGAACATTTCATCACCCCAAGAGGAAACCGTGTATCTGTGAGCTGTCACCCCCCCACACACACACCCTTCCCACCAGCAACCACTAATCTACTTTCTGTCCCTACGAATTTGCTCTTCTGGACATGGATTATAAATGAAACCACACACTATGGGGCCTTCTGTGAAGGGTTCCTTTCACTTAGCACAATGTTTTCAAGGTTTACCCACACTGTAGGCTGTGGTAAGTCACTCCTTCTTACTGCCAAATAATATTCCATCAGATGGACATAGCGCATTTCATTCATCCATTCGCCAGTTAATGGACCCTTAGGTTGTTTCTGCTTCGAGGCTATTATGAATGCTGCTAAGAACTTTCCTGCACAAATTTTCATGTGGAAACGGTTTAACCTTGAAGAGGTGACATTTAGCCTGAGATCTGAAGGGTAAGAGAGAGACAGTCAGGTAAAGAGCTGGGAGAGAATTGTTCTGGGCTGAGGGGACAGCAGAGGCACAGGTCTGAACAGGAGTGGACTCCAGGATCCTTGGTGTGTCCTGCAGACTTTAGAGGAACTGAAAAAGCATCTCAACGCGAGCGGCACAGATCTGACTCTGCTGACCCGTGTCTGGTCTCTTCCTGAGCCCTGTAATCTGTATTTCCTCTGTGTAAGGGTTCATTGTCAGCTCAGGGAAATACCGTGGATGGGGCAAATTGAGGTGATCTCCTGCAGACCCCACAGTTCAGGGGGGAAGTGTAGGGTTCATGGGCAAGAGGGAGTGGAATGGAGGGATTCAAGGTGGCAGCACAATGTGGAGGCAGAGGATTTGAATGACAGATCCTGGCACTGGTGTGAATGCATATAACTCCCCCCTCCCCACCGGCCACCATCCCACAAAATGCAGCCTGGCTGCTTTGCACCAAATATCCTCTCTCGATTTCTGGATCACGTTGGCCACCAGTGAGATCGTTTTCCCTTAAGAGCCCTTCCATTTGGTCCCCACCACCCCCAGCCTTATAATTGACATGCATTATGTGTACATTTGACATAACATTATGTAAGTTTAAGGTGCACACATATTGATTTGATACACTTATATATTACAAAATGATTACCGCTGTGTTAGCAACACCTCCATCAGATCACGTAATTACTGTTTTCTTTTTTGTGGTGAGAACATTTAGGATCTATTCTCCTAGCAACCTTCAAGTGTAAAATGCAGTATGAGAAACTATCATCACTTTGCATTTGTTTTTCACCTGGCTTCACCTGGATCAACTGGCACAGGTCGCAAGGGGGCAGAGTTCGCACCCACTCGGATGTCCCAGGAGAGGGCTCGGGGAAGGCAGGTCGCCAAGTGCTGCTACAGAGAGGGTTTTATAGGAGTGTGTTAAGACAGCAACAGGAGGCTACATCTGCCTACTCAGCAGGGAAAGAAGTTGAGGCTGAGAGGAATTAGGACCATAGAGCCTGGATCTAGATCATAAAGCCACAAAGGGAACATCTGGCTCTTGAAAGTGGATTCTGGAGCTCTTTGCAGCAACCCCTTGGTCCACCAAGTACACTCCTTTCATAGCTAACAAATCTTCACAGAAGACCCAAACTTCTTATGTCTTTCTGCTCTATCGTTTTTAACATTTCACCTCATAGTCCAAAATGGTGGCTGTGGCACCAGACATCCCTTCTGCATCATAGGTGGGGGTGGGGGGAGTAAATGGCAAAACTACTTTGACCTCCCAGTCAAATTTGTTTCTTTTAAGGAATTTTTCTTGAAGCTCAATCTAATAACTTTGACTTAAATCCCATTATACACTCCTGTCTATAAGAAAAGCTAGGGAACATGCTTATATAGCCAGGAATATGGCTGAGCCCAGCAGCAGGGTGTGGCTGTTACTCGGGTAGAAGGGAAGGGTGGATAAGACGAAACCAATAGCCTCTACGGCAAGGTCTTAGTTTAGTCGCCTTCTTGGAGAGAGCTCCCATGCCCATCCTCTCCAAAATAGCACCTTTCAGGCTAAACCTCCACTCTGATACACTCTCTGAAATAACTGTATTAGTTTCCTCATTAACTAACTGCCTTCCCCCACGAGAACATAAGATACAGGAGAGCGGAAACGGTAACTGTCTTATTCATCTGGCTCAGTGTGGAGGGCTGTGCAGACGTGTGGCTGACTGTTGAATAGCCTCCCCGCCCCCAATCCTATAGAAGGACCATGGGCCTTTAATGAAATGCTGAGTACAAGGCATGAGCCCAGAGCCTGGCACGGATGCGCTGGGACTGACTAGTGTTTGCTACACCATTTCCCTATTCCTGCCATTGGCATGGCCATGGGACTCCATTCTGGCCAATGGAGTAGGGTCCGAGTGACATGAGCCACTGGACCCTAAACGTCTCATGCCACCTCCATGCTCTCTCTTTCCTCACTGGCCAACGATTCAGTGGAGGCTCCCCAGAATACAGCAGGGCTATAGTGTAGAAGAGGTCTGGGTTTCTGGAATGACGTTGAGCCACCAAGGTTCGGGGCTGTTTGTTATAGCAGCATGTCATTAGCCTTTGCTGCTCCAGAAACCACTCCAAAATGCACCTTCAAGCAACATCTTTTGTCTTGTGATTCTTTGGGCCTTTTCCTTTGCCAGTTTAGCTTGGGTTCATTCACATGGCTGCTTTAGGGCAGGGGTGGGCTGGGCCAGAGAGTCCAAGATGGCCTCTCAATGTCTGGCAGTGGGCGTTGGCTGCCTAGGGAGCCACCTCTGATTGCCTCCACGTGGTCTCTCCTCCACTAGTAGGCACAGCCTGGTAGTTCCCCCGTTCCAAGAGGGCAAGAGAAATGAGACCCAGCCTCGGGAGGCACCCAGCCTCAGCCGAGCCACATCCTGTGGGTCAAAGCAAGTCACAGATTCGAGAGGGTGGAGAAACAGACTCTACATCCCGAGGGTAAGAGTACCAAAAGCCCGTTGCCAAGGCGAGTGGACCCAGAGAGACAGGACTCCTTGGGGGTTATTATTATATCGTCTACCCCAAGGAGCTCATGTCGCGAGATGTGTGCACCTGGCATTTCCACACATCTCCCTCCTGTTCTTGCTCTGACCCCAAGTAACTCTGCTGTTTTGCTGGGCTCTCATATGCACATTCGGTGGCAACAGGGAAGTCAGTGGGAATTGACTCAGCAAGACAGAACTGCATTGACAGAGCTCAGGAGCAAAGGGAACTGCCCTCCCCGGGCTTGGCTTGGGGCCCGGAGCTCCAAGGAAAGGTCACCCGCTCCCCCTGGCAGGGGGTCTGAGTCAAAGAGCTGTTAAACCAAACAAACGAACACCCACCTCCACCAGCACCGCCCACACAGATGTGACCGATTCTTTCCTTGAGAGAGAAAAGAAAAGACTTCTCTTTGTTGTTTGACATTCTGACCTCTGCAGCATGGAAACTAAAAATAATACCCATAGGGAGAGCGCTGTATGCTTTTCCTACTGTTCTTTGCACTCACGACAGCCTGTGCCATGGACACCTAGATGAGAGAGGAAAGACAACTCGGGACATGAGCGGTAGGGTCAGGCTTCAGCTACTGGTCTTCAGAAAATGAAGCTTACATTTTTATGAATTTACCTTTTATGAACCCATTCATCTATACCACCCCACCTACCCACCCACCCACCCTCCTATCTATCTCCCGTCTACCCATCCAGCTACCCTTCCATCTACCCATATACCCATGTACTTGCCCATCTACCTGTCCATCCATCCATCCATCCATCCATCCTCTATCTATCCATCCATCCACCCACCCAACCATCCAACCACCCGTCTATCCATCCATCCATCCATCCATCCATGCATCCATCCACCCATCCTCTATCTATCCATCCACCCAACCACCCATCGACCCATCAAACCATCCACCCTTCTATCCATTCATCCATCCATCCATCCACCCACCCACCCACCCACCCATCCTTCCATTCATCCATCCATCCATCCACCCACCCAACCACCGATCCACCCTTCTATCCATCCACCCATCCATCCATCCATCCATCCATCCATCCATCCAACATTTATTGAGTGCCTTCTATATGCTCAGCACCATGCCAGGAATTCACTGGTGAACAAGACCCATTAGGAATCTGCCCTTATGGAGTTTATAGTCCAGAGGAGGTTCAGACAATAGCAAAAGAAACAAAACAATACAGATTAGAATTGCTTTTTGGGTGGGTACAGTAAGCCACTATCCGGGGGATACAATTTGAGCCCCTCTCTGGGTCAGGCGCTGCTATAAGCACACAAATACTTTCTCATTTAATTCTCATTACTACTTTATAAGGTTGTTACTATTCATATTCCTGTTTCAAAGGAAGACAAGCAAAGACTCAGACCGGTGAGGTGACAAAGTTACATAGCTGGCAGGTGACAGAGCTGGGATTGGAACCCACGTGTGTCCGCTGGTCATGGCAAAGCACTGAGTAGTGAAGTCACCATACCCAGGGCCTTCTGCCTCTGTTCATTCTGTGCCTTGCAGCCACATCAAGGCCAAGGTGCCAGGGGGCTTCCTGCACAGTCACCCTCTTGCACCTGCTCTTGGTCTGATGACTCAAGTCTCTGCGAACAGGATAAACATTAACCTGGCTTCTCTCTGCCAGGCCACAGGACAGCCACACCTCCTGCTGAGCTCATATCCCTGCCTCCCAGGGTGTCACCGGCCACCAGCTTGGGCCCTCCATGGCCATCAGCACATGGCTGGCAGCCACACAGTCTCAGAAAAGTTCCTCAGGGACATAAATGAGGATGGTACTAAAAGACTAAGTGGTGGCCACCCCCAGGGGTCCTCAAAAGCATCCAACATGCATCCTGCTTCCAGTGTCCACATGGCCACAGACCTGCTGTGTGACTCTGGGCAAGTTCTGCCTCTCTCTGAACCTCGGTTCCCTGCCTGCACGCTGATGGGGCTCGGACCCTGCTGAACTCACTCACCCTGATGTTGTTGAGAACGTACGAGGTGTCATGTTAGGTCCCAGGGAATGATGAAGCATGGACATCCAGTTACAGAGAAAAATCGTGAGGGGTCATGGGAGGGTAAAACAGGCCGCCTTGACCTAGATTAAAGGCCACGAAGGGCTCCCCGGGGAAGTGACATTTCAGCTGAAACTTGAAGGAGGACTGACGATAACTGGGTCCAGATTGAGAAAAGGGAATTCCAGGCCGAAGAACCAGCATCTGTGAAACTTCAATGTGGGAAAAATCCCGAACCTGGGAAACTGCAGAATGACAAGACCAGCCCAGGAAGGTCAGGGGCCCCGGGGTTCAGGTCCTTGGAGATAGCACTGGGGTGGGGACCTTGAGCAGAGGGAGATGTGCAGCCACTGAGTTCCATGGGGTCCAGAAATTCACAGGACAGACACCACTTGTTGGATTGGAGGCTGCACAGAGGGAGGTCGGGGGGACACTGAGGTCAAGAAATGAACTTGACCTACTTCACAATGCTGTCAGAAGTGGATTTAGTAAGAGAGCCTGGGTTGGGGGGATAGGAGAGGGGCCAATAGCTTGAACTAGAGCCTAGAAATTCACACTATGGGAGGGCAGGGCTCAGAACTTGGTGTGAACAACTGTAAAATTCATTTATCCTTCTACCGTTGGTTAGGGCTTCCTATTGGCTCTGGGACCTGGCCTTCAGCTAGAGCTCTATCAACTGCAGGTAGCAGAGAACGTGACCTGAGAGAAGGGGATTTGTTGGCTCCTGTTTTGAACAGCCCAGAGGCAGACCTTCAGGTGCGGTTTGATCCAGGGACTTGAATGATGTGACCAGGATCCAATTTCTCTCTCAACTTTTCAGCACCACTTCCTCGGGGTTGGCTCCATGTAGGTCCTTCAATCAAAACTAGTGTCAGTAGCTCTACATTCCATTCGTTCTTCATTCCTCCGAGAGCATCAGAAAAGAGGTCCCAGGCTCTTCTCTGCACCTCAAGCCATGCAACAAATGAATTGGGACCATAAGTGTCCAGAAAGACAGAAGGCGCTAACTGCTTGGCTTAGGTCACATGCTCCACCGCATCCAGGGGGTGCAATCGACTCTCTTGAAAGCCCAGAGAATGAGGGGATGTGTGTGAGCAAAGGGGACCCTCACCCCTAGCAAAACGAGGGCACTGTTGCATATAAAAGAAGGGGGGAGTAACCTGGATGAAAAGAGCCTTACGTTTTCACCGCATAGAGGGGCCCTGCATAGAGGGGCCATAGAGGTGAGATCCTCCTGGGGTCTTCCTGGGGAGTGCAAAAGAGCTGTTGCAAGCTTGCTAAGATTTGAGACAGGAGTGACATCATTGCCAATGATGGGCTGGGCGTGAGTCAGGAAGATGAGGGGAAGAGTCGGGGAGGGGCAGAGTCACCAGAAATCAGACAGCTAGAGGAAGTGTACGCACGGATTGAGTCCTGAGCGTGCAGATATGATATCGAGAACTCGGCCTGCCACCCGGAGAGCCGCTTATAACTGAGCTGGGATGGGGGGGTGGGGGAGCTCGTGCTCCAGCCCCCGGCCTCCCCCTCGCACCCACAAACAGCTGAGTGGGGAGCTTCTCTCCATCACCTGCCAGTGTACAGGGGACTTCTACGGGATTCAAGCATCCTGGGATGGGGGTCTGAGAAGATCAGTGGAAGATCTGGGTCTCCCCTGGGCGGGCTGTGGGCCACCCAGAGCTTCTGCAGCAGCAGGACCCAGGTCCCAGGAGCACAAACACTGCCGGGAGCCTACAGAGCAGGCGACACAGCGCGGTCTCTGGAGGCCCGAGTGCTGCCTTCCGAGCTGTCCAGCCCTGGACTCGTGAAGCCGGCACCTCCTGGGCAGCAGCTACGCTCCCAGACCTCTGTGCTGTCTGGATCCCGTCCCTTCCCAGGACCTCTGTGCCTGAGGGTGACCACGTGTCCCCGGTTCACCTGGGCTGCCTCGGTTTATAGAGTTGTCATCCCTGTGTCATTATTCACATTATTCATCATTCTCGAGGTGTCCTGGTGTGGATGATAAATTACCGTCACTTGATACACCCCTCCATTCCAAACTGGCCGCCCACTTTCTTTGTCACAGCAGCTTCGTTTGATTCTGAGAGCTCTTAAAACCTGAATCCAAACTATTAGCAATCAAAACATCCATTCCCTCCCCCAGGTTTCTTTCTCCTGGGGCCCTGGAGGGGGGCCTGCAGGCAAGGACAGGTGAAACGATTCTTTTCAAAGCAGCAAAGGAAAGTGATTCCAAACAAAACAGTTCCAGTCCCAAGGGCTTCCCCGCATCCACCCCTCCACGTTCCTGTCCTCATTTGTCCCCACAATAAACTCCCTGTTTTTAAGGTTAACTTGCGTGGGGCTCTTTTTCCTGCCACAAAAGATGGGTACCTAAAATAGGCCAGGGCCTGGGCCTGTGGCCAAATTTGTTTGAAAAACTGGGTCAGGCTGGGGAGGGAGCGGCAGGCTGGGATACTTGAGGCCTGGGCTAGACAGCCCCCGCTGATGGGGCACTCTTGTGTGCCAGGCACTGAGCGGCACATTCGACACTCGGGAGCTCATGTCATCCTCCGCTTGCCCAAGGAGGTGGGTAACATTATCTATAGCTGACAGAGGAGGAAACTGAGGCTCAGAGGGTCAGGATGGGGGTCTGCCATCCCAGTCTTCTGACTCCAGAGTCTGCACTTTGCGGCACGGGGCAGACTTCCAAACTATGAGAGGGTTGCTAGAATCTTCAGCCATCTGGCATTTCGAAGCGCAGCCCAGCCTGGCCCAAGCTGGAGCTCCTTGGGACAAGAGTGTCTGAAATTTCCTTCACCGTTTTTTTTTTTTTAAATGAGTTTAAGGAATGAGAAACGGCCACAGGCCATGGTTTCAATTTAAACAGCTTTAAGTGAAAGGAGGAAATTTTTGCTTGCTTCAGACATAGCTGGATCCAGGGGCTCACGTGATGTCCTCCAATGTGCCTGGCACTCAGTTCTCTATCTTTCCTCTTCCCTCAGGGTGTTGATCTCTCTAGAAGGCAGGAGGAATGGCCACAGGCAGCCCCAAGGCTTGCAATCCCAAAGGAAAAGGGCTGTTTCTCCTTATCTTTCTTTTTTTTTTAAATACAGATTTATTTTTTTTAAGATTTTATTTATTCATTTGAGAGAGCGAGAAAGCGATCACGAGCAGTGGGGAAGAGTTGAGGGAAAAGCAAACTCCCCGCTGAGCAGGGAGCCCTATGCAGGACTCGATCCCAGGACCCTGAGATCATGACCTGAGCCGAAGGCAAACGCTTAATCCACTGAGCCACCCAGACGCCCCTCTCCCTATCTTTCTATATCTCTCTATCTCTCTTCCTCCCCCTTTTTTTCCTCGCTGATATAGGAATCCAAAGTACGGTGTGGATTGGCTCTGCTTGAATCACATGGCCATCCCAGGACCAGTCACTGGGTCCGAGAGGATATGACCATGGTGTTAGGATTGGCTCAGCCTGGTCCAGGCTCTCCACCCTGTGAGGAAGGTGGTAGATTGTGATAAACAGCCTGGAGGTATCTCGTGGGGTAGGGGAAGCATGGTTCCATCAAGGAAAGAATGCTGGTGGTCAAAAACAAAACACCCACTGTTCTTAGAAAGGAAGATACCTTCCTGAGATAACTAATTTAGAAGTTTTTAATATGCTTTTCACTTTGCTTCCCTGAGGGCAGCTTTTGATCTGTATAGCCCTGAGCATCCGTTAGTCTGGGGGAGATGAGAATTTATTTCACAAAACAAAAAGAGAAAGATCGAGGTGATGTCCAGACTTTGGCATTCAAAATTAGATGATGCCCCAGACGACAGCCAGAGAGGCTCTCCAGGTTCCTCATCTTTCAGTTTATTGATAATTGTGTCAGACGACTGAGAACATAGCTTTCCCATGAGGTAGACAGTCTGTTCCCTCTACCTAGAACCACCAGACCAACTCTGGGTTTAGAGAGGAGATGAGGTACATAAGCAGAAGAAAGGTCAGCCCATTTCCTGACTTCGAGGTTATGGGGAGAAGGGGCAGCCGAATGGACGAATCCTGCTCCCATGATGCTTCTCTGCCACGGGCATTGATGATTACTATTTCGGAGCCCTTGCTGTCTCCCAGGCACTGCACTATGCAGGAGCTCACTCATTTTTTAAATATCCCTATGAAGTAAACACTTGTATCAGTCAGGACTCTTGATTGCTGGCAAGTTCTATCAGCTCGAATGTGTTTAAAGCAAACAGGGGAAGGTATTAGATGACATATCTAGGACAGCGTGGTGATTAATTTCATGTGCCAACCTGACTTGGTCATGGGGCGTCCAGAGATTTGTTCAAACATTATTCTGAGTGCATCTACAAGCGAGGATTCACATCTGAATCGTAGACTGAGTGAAGCTGATGCACTCCCTATTGCGGTGGGGGGGGGGGGGGAGCCTTCCCTAATCACTCGAAAGCCTGAATAGCACAAAAAGGCTGACCCTTTCTGAGTGAGAGGGAACTCCTCCTTGACTGATTGCCATGAACTGGGACATCAGTCTTCTGCCTTTGGACTTGAACTGAAACCCTGGCTCTTCTTGGTTCTCAGACCTGCTAGCTTTTGGACTGGAACTTACACTATCAGCTCTTCTGGTCTCCCTGACTACAGAACTTGAGATTTCTCAGCCTCTATAACTATATGAGACTTATAATTTCGTTCCACATCTATAGCTATCGATCAATAGATTGATATATCAGAACCAATATGGTGTGTGTGTGTGTGTGTGTGCATGTGTGTGTCTGTGTATGCAACACACACACATCCTATGGGTTCTGTTTCTCTAGAGAACTCTAATACAGACATCCAGGACAGATTCTGTGTTGGCTTCAGGTATGGCTGGATCCAGGTGCTTTAACAATGTCACGAGGCTCTGTCATCACTTGCCAGATCTTAGACAGGATTTCTTCCCATGGTATGCATGCTAGTGGACACTGGCAATCCTGGCTCATGTTTTCTAAACTTCACACTTAAGAAAGAAAGAACATCTCCCTACATTCATCTGATTGGCCTCACTTGGGTCAAGTGTTTTTTCTGAGCCAATCACTGTGGCCGAGTGGATGTGCTATGGCAGGGCACCAGGATCGACAGCACACATAGAGTAGGGGAGGAGTCCTACAAAGCAAAGTTGGCCAGGCTCCAACTACAGATCAGGTGCGCACTGTTATTATGTCCTTTTGTGAGATGAGGAAACTGGCTCAGAGTATTTACGGGAATGGCCACTCACAGGCCTCAGAGCGTAATTGCTAGATTCAAACCCAGGTGTGTCCATGGGCTCTAACCACTATTCCACCCTGCCCCTCGCCCCTTAGTCCTCATCATAAAGCCAAAGTCCTCTGGCACTCCAATCGTTGGTCTTCATATACAGAGTTTTAAGTGCCCACCTTGTACTTGGCACAAAGTCGGGGTGTAGGAAGCGTGAGTGAGCCCCTCCCGTGCCCCTGGACAGAGCCCTCAGTGCCTTGTCACAAGCAGCTCCTTTCAGTATACCCCATCAGATCTTTGTCTGGATTCTTCTCCCCAGCTCAGTGACAAGGAGGGACCAAGGGACAAGCTGAGTCTGCCGGGGGTTGGCATCTGTCCACACACATCCGTTCCCATCCACTGATGCATTTTCATTCCATTCGAGAACTGCCTATTTTGGGCAGCTCAAGAACAGGTGTTTCTTAACGACCACAGTTTACCACGGGTATTTTTAGTCCCCTCATCTTGGTAAATTGTTGGGATTTTGTTGGTTCTCGGCAGAACAGACAAAACATCTGTCCAAGCCTCATATGAGATGCCGGCAGTGGGTGAGCATAATGATTAGGCATTAGTGATCTGTTGTCGCATATCCAATTGCCCCAGAACTTGGCAGCTTAAGACGATAAACATTTACTGTCTCGCAGTGTCTGCAGGTCCAGAATGCAGGAGGACCTGAGCTGGCTGGTTCTAGCTCGGGGTCTCTCAATGCACTTGCCAACAGGAGGTTAGCAGGCTGAAGTCATCTGAGGGTTTGACCGGGGCTGGGGGACCTGCTTCCACAAGGCTCCCGCACACAGCTGCTGGCCGCAGTCCCCAGTTCCTCACCGCATGGGTCCCTCCTAAGGCTGCTGGAGTGTCCTGACAACATGGTGGCTGGTTTCCCCAGAGTGGTGATGCTCAGGAGGGCAAGGAGGGAGTCCCGGGGTCCTATCCTTGGAAGTGACTCCCCCCCCGCCCCCATCACTTCCATCCTGTTCTGCTCATTAGAAGGGAGTCAAGAAGCCCAGCCCACACTGGAGGGTTCCACCTTTCCAAAGGAGGATCAAAGAACGTGTGGACATATTTTTCACCTGTGTAGGCACTCTTATAGAGCGTGAGGGCTCTATAAGAGCCCCAGCTCTTTCCCCTGCCTGGATTCCCACTCTTCCCAAGTGACCTTGCAGTTCCTTCTGCTAAAGGATGGAGTATGATCCCCCCCACCCCCCCACTGCCCCTGATGCAGAGCTCGGTCCTTTAGCTTGCTGAGTTCAATAGGATGAGGTGGTAGCGACATGTGCTGGTTCCCAGGCTAGGTCCCGAGAAGCTTGGACTGTTTCTGGTTGCCTTCTTGCGTTCCTGCCGTTGCTGGGAGAGGAACACAATCCCGCCAGCCCGCTGACCCCAGGAGCGCCCGAGAGAGATGCAGGGAACAGAACGTAGCTGCCCCATGGAGCCCAGCCTGGCTCAGCCAACAGACAGCTGACTCGTGAGCTAGATAAACACTTCTCGTTCTGTGGTACTGAAATTGTTTTTTTAGGCCCCACCTTATTGAAATGTTATTTTTCTTTCCATAAAGTGACACCCTTTCCCAAGGAAGTGATACAATTTTGCACAATCTATAGCTGTCTGTGCTTGTGTTTCGGGTTCCTTCCGCAGTAAGTGGACCACCACTGGGGCCTCTTCCCCTGGTGAGAGTCCCCTGCAGCGCTCCTTGATGAGGACCTTGGTCTTGAACCCCCGGGCAGGCTGTAGGCACGGCAGGAGGCGGCGGGGGAGAAGCAAGGTGGCGAGGTCATCACCGTGCTGGGCTTTGCATCGATTGGAAATGCAGCTCGAGGGGTCCCCGCAGAGGAGTGGAGAGCACGTGGAGTTCTGCTCTACGATGACTTTGCTGGAACAGAGGGCTCGAGGCAGATACCAGCATTTTCATGACAAACACAGTTGTCCTGTTACGGCCAAATCTGGGAAGAAGGCGGTCTGCCCCATCCTACGGCACCGAGATTTTGGGGTCATTTGTGGGCAGTGGCCTGATACATGTATGTAAGGCTTGGGGGTCAGCCAGTCCTGAGTCCCAGTGTCAGCTCTACCACTCACCAGGCTTGTGGCCGGGGCAAATCACTTCACTTCTCTGAGCCTCAGTGATCTCATCTGTAAAACGGGATGATGATACCATCTCTCTCAGAGGTTTTGTGATGATTAAGATCATGCCAAAAAGTGCTTAACAGAGTGTCTAGCACCATGATTGTTACTAACAAAATACTCTGGGCCTATTGTCCCAACACGGATGTGCAGCCAAGGGTATGATTTGATCCTTGAGCTCAAGCATCTTCTATAGCTCCCTAGTTCCAAGTTCCCGACTGATCTCAAGGCTTCTTTCCTCCTCCTCCCGTGCTCACTGGCCACTCACCCTCACTCTCTTACCCAACAGCCAGGACAAATGCCTCATGCCCGTCTTGGACCCAGAGCTCCAGCCATGCACATTCGGTGAGCTTCTCTCCACACCGGACCCCCTCTTTGTGCTGGCTCAGCTCCTCTGGGACAGTTGCAACAGTCCTTAAACCCCCTGTGTCTAGAGTCAAGCACATCGGGTGGGCTCTGAAGTCTGGCTTTACCCCTTTCCAGCTGGGCGAACTTGGGAAGTGACTAGACTTCTCTGTGCTTCTGCTGCCTCGTTTGCAAACTGAGGCTCAGAGAAGTGAAGTGATTTGCCCCGGCCACAAGCCTGGTGAGTGGTAGAGCTGACACTGGGACTCAGGACTGGCTGACCCCCAAGCCTTACATACATGTATCAGGCCACTGCCCACAAATGACCCCAAAATCTCGGATCAGGTAGCCGTGGGAACTGACCTTATCGGGGAACTGTGGGGATTTGATTCTAACACACAGGTAAAGTCATATCCCTACACCTGGCATGTTGAAAGTGCAAATAATAGTTAATAGCTCATATTCCTCTCCATAAAAATAGTTTCCCCAGCTGTGATTGAAGGGGCTTGACTTGCCCTGTAGTGTCTTAGGGTGCTGACATTGGGAGCAGACGTTAAAGGGATCCCATGGGTGGCGGAATAAGGTGGAGAACCCCCATTTCCACTCCAACACTCTCTTATCTGCTTTGCGTATTGGAGTGCCTTCTGCTAGATTATCCAGAAAACAGTTTCTTTGTTTTTAAAAAAACTGGGGGCGCCTGGGTGGCTCAGTTGGTTGGGCGACTGCCTTCGGCTCAGGTCATGATCCTCGAGTCCCGGGATCGAGTCCCGCATCGGGCTCCCTGCTTGGCAGGGAGTCTGCTTCTCCCTCTGACCCTAACCCCTCTCATATGCTCTCTCTCATTCTCTCTCTCTCAAATAAATAAATAAAATCTTCAAAAAATAAAAATAAAAAAAAATTGGAAACCATTGGATCAGATCGTCTTGCTGGGCCTTTCGGGCTTTATGTTTGGGTATTTCATGGCAGGGGACCGATGCAGGGCTGAGCAGCAGGAACGAGGGGCCGCCCAGCCGTGCTGCAATGCAGCCCCCCAGTGACTTCAAGGGGCCAAGGCAAAGCCACTCTCGGGCTCCAGACACGGCCCAGTGCCCGCTCCGCTCTGCCACCCCCAACACACCCCCTCGCTAATGGTTCTCCTCCTCCAGACCTTGCCATGCTCTGTTTCCTTTTGTATATTTTAAATCCTGCTTCTTGGCTCCCAGCCCCAGAGCCCTGGAGGAAAACAACGCTGGGGGCGGGGGGTGGGTGGTGGGTGGGGGGAAATGCCTTTAAATGTAAAGATACAATGCAAACCAAGTCAACTCTATGAGCTGAAAGCCCAGCAGTGGGCATCAGCCCAGGGGGCAGCAGTTTGGGGGTGGGCTCTCTATCCCCCCTTCCTTTTTGATCTTTTATTAAGAGCTTGTTTTGATTCTGTGGTTGCTATGTTACGGGCAGCATTTGGTGGCTGTTTCTGAGAGGCCACGTGGGAGACTGTTTGTATCAGTCCAACCCTGGAGGCAAGAACTTAGCGGGTGGCCGAGCTTCAGGTTGGGGAGGGCGTGGGGGTATAGAGCGGTCTTCAGGAGGAAGCCGGCTGGCCATGGAATTCTGTGACAACCACCACAGGGACCCAACCCAAGGACGTGGCCCAGAGAGAGTGCACCGACCCCGACATGCTGCGTGATCTGCAGAAAGTCTCTCCACCTCTCTGAGTCCCAGTCTCCTGATCTGTCCAAGAACAACATACGCCCAAATGGAAGTGAGGAGGGACAAATGAAATCTTGTCTAACACACGGCACCCATCATCTCCTGAAATCTTTCCAACGCCCCATGTTGCAGATGCGGAAGGGAAGACCCAAAGAAGCGCCGAGACTTGTCCAAAGCCACACAGCCGGGGACGGGAGGCTGTTCCATAATCGCCCCCACACCTTCTCTGATGCTCAGTTTTAACATCGTAACGATTATAGGAAGCACGTGCATAGCTGGGCTCTGTCCTACAGTAACATTATTAATCCTTCCCACAGCCCTGTAAGGCAGGAATTGCTCTTCTTATTTCTAGGAGTGAGAAAATTAGGGTTGCTTGGGCACTCCGCCCCGTTACCCAGCCCAGAGGTTAGAGAGCTGGGATTTGAGTCCAATAAGCCCCTTTCCAGTGTTCTTGCCACAGCGGCAGCCCTGGGGCCGCTCAAGGAGAAGTTAGAGAAAGTATTCCGCAAACACACGGGGGTTCACCACGGTGTGGTTTATAGTAACACGCACGGGAAGCAACATGAATGCATTATGTGTATACTGTAAAGCACTCCACACCAGTTACTGTGAAGGCTCTAAATCTACTACATGTTACAACATGATGGATATAAACATATAGTAAGAGTTGTAAAAAAATGAACCGGGGAAAAAAAGATAACGCGGGGGTACATTAAGGCAGGGAGGGAAGGGAATGGTTGGGGGGGCTGTGCAGCACTGTATCTGTAACATTTTCCTTCTCATGAGAGAAACGTCTGAAAAAAGAAAGGAACAGATGTGCTTTGAGACGTAGACAGGACTGGATCGCAAGGAGCTCCAGTAGACCGCAAAGCTTCCAAGGGCCCCTTCCGAGGAGTGGGTGCACGGGAGAAGTCCCACCCCATCCCTCAGCGCACCCCCACCCAAGAGTACAAGCTGTTGGCCTCCTTCATTTAAAGAAAACAGCTTCTGCCTCTCTGCACGTTCCCCAACTCCACACACTAGCCAGAGGGAGTGTTCTCCACTGCCAATCAGATGGTGTCACTCCCTTGCTCAGAACCCTCCCATGGCTCCCCAGTGCCCTCAGGATCAAGCCCAACTTCTTTCTGCGGTCACCATGTACCTGCATACTCCCGGCGCGGCTACCTGGCCAGCCTGACCTCCCGCTGCTCTTCCTCCTGAGCCCCACGGACGCCCCAGTTCACGCCCGCAAAACCACCTACATTTCCCTTCCACTATTAAAGTTTTTCTCACCTGGATCATTTTGCACTCGTGACCCCCTTGTCCTGGAAAGCCCTCCCCACCTCCCCACTAGCCTTGTCTCTGTGATGCCCAAAGCCAGACTCCTTACCCAGGTGCACAAGGCTGCCGGGGGAAAGCCTGAAGCCCTGTGCCAAAAAATTGGGGGATGGGCCCTTCCCCACTTCCCCTCCCTAACTTCCTGAAGTCTGTCTGCTGGTTAACAGTTTGCATGTAAAACTGAGGGTAAAAGTCAGCTCTTTTCACTCAAAACTAAATGCATGCCCCCCCCCAAACAGTTGAATAAAACAAAAAGACAAATCGACACTGTCCTCTTGTTTAGCCCACAGGTGTCCCTCTGGCTGAGCACGGGGGCACCTGCCCAGGGGCACAGCCCTCCCTGCCCACCCCTCCCCCTCCCCTCTCTCCAAGGCTTCAAGCCCAAAGACCACAGGCAGCAAATGCACCCCAAAATCTCTTCCATTGCCTCTTTCCAGAACTAAGGGAAGGAAGCAAGAAAGTCGGGCTGCTCGAGTGCGTGTGCGCACACATGGGTACAGAGAGACAAAAAATGTAAAGCCCCTTTCCTACTTGTGACTCCATAGCCTCTAGAGTTGCTATATATAAAATCTGTAAAAAATATATATATGTAATATATATGTACATATTAAATGTGTGTGTGTTAGAAACCCACGTTTTGCTGTTTGCCCAATACCAAAGCCTCTGCCTCCCGGGCTCAGTTTCCCATCGTGAGATGAGAGGCTTGACCCCCTCCAGCTCTGGAAGCTTATCTGAGTCTGTCTCATGCAGGAGGCCAAGGCAAATGCCCATTCTGTAGTCGGTCCTAAGTGTTCCCCTCCCTGTCTGCAATCCTGCCTGCAACCCCCCCAACCACCACCCTCTTTAAAAATATTTGTCCCCCCAGGATGCGTCTCCCTCATCCCCTAGAGCAGCGGTTCAGTTCTCACCCTGCAGTGATTTTGCCCCCAGGAGATATTTGGCAAAGGCTGGAGACCTGGTTGGTGGTCACAAGTTGGGGCTGCTACCGACATCTAGCGGACAGAGGCCAGGGATGCTGCTGAACCTTCTGCCAGGCACAGAACGGCCCCCCCGGGGCATATGGGGAGCACTGAGGCTAAGCAGCCTTGCCCTGGAGCTAAGGCATTTATTGGACACTGTTCTTTTTTTTTTTTTTTTTAAAGATTTTATTTATTTGTTTGACAGAGAAAGAGACACAGCGAGAGAGGGAACACAAGAAGGGGGAGCGGGAGAGGGAGAAGCAGGCCTCCCGCTGAGCAGGGAGCCCGATGCAGGGCTCAATCCCAGGACCCTGGGATCATGACCTGAGCCGAAGGCAGATGCTTAACGACTGAGCCTCCCAGACGCCCCTGGACACTGTTCTTTACACTCTCTAGACTGAAACAACTGGAACCTCCTGGTAGCCCTGAGGTAGGAGGAGCATTGAAAATTTAAAAGAGAGAAGTTAGGTTACTTTTGCAGCAACAAGGCACCCAGCTCTGAGCCCACGCTTCTGAGGCACAAATAAGCCTCATGCGCCCTGTTTTCAGATGAGAACACTGAGGCTCAGTTGCTTAAGGCACACAACTATGAGGAGTCAAGAGTCAGTCACATCTCACCACGTGACAGATTCCGGGGTCTGTGCTTCGGAAAGGACTACTGGGCGATCGGCACCGACTCAAGGAGGAAGAAGCATTTCCGAAGGAGCCTGAACAATGAGTTGACTTCAGAAGATGGGGGTGGGGTGGGCACATGTCAAGAAGGCAAGACAAGTTTTTCCTCCTGGTGCCTGATTTTCATTGGACTGACAGTCTGAATTTTCCATGGCCTTCTGCCTGGACATGACTGATTCTAAGGAGACTGTCCTATTGGTTGGTCCCTGATCTTGGGGTTTGACCATTCATTCATCCATTCATTCTATAAATATCTATCAAGCCTCAAGCATGCACGTACCAGGCTTTTGGATATATGGAATGCTAAATTAGATCTGGCTCTTGCCCACACGGAGACTTGAGTCAAGGAGGGGATGGAGATGAATCAAGGAATCAGACAAAGAAATATAAGACAGCACGTGGGATTAGGCCTTCAGGAGGCAGGTGAGCACAGCAGAAAAGTGGGTGTCATCAGAGGATTAGCCTGGCCAGTAAAGCCAGGGAAGACACTGAGCTGAGGTTTGAAGACCGTGTAGGGGCTCATTAGGCCAACTGGGGACACCCTGCGGCTGGAGGGCTCATGATGGGTCCAAAGGACAGAAAGAACTAGTGTATTTATGGAAGAGGAGGCTGCTGACATGAGGCGGGGATTAGTCCTTGAAGGTGTTGTGAGTCAGGGACCAGGGTCTTCATCCTGAGGGCAATGGGGAGCCATGGCAGGTTTAAGGAGGAGGGTGTCAAGATCAGAGTTGCATTTGGAGAAGATCCTTCTGACGGCTGTGTGGAGCATAGACTGTGGCGCACGGAGGGAGCGCGGGGAGAGCTTTGAGAAGGCTATTGGGATTGTGTGGACAAGGGAGGATACCGACCTGGGTCCGGGGATGGCTGATAAGTGGGTGGATTTAACAGAAATTCAGAAGGTCGAAAGGGTGATGGAAATTCAGAAGACCAACACAGGGAAATCACACACCCTTCCCCTTCTAGGCATTTCCTTCGGGACAGTGTGGCCGAAGCTTCCTGATACCAAGTCCATCACCACTGAACTACCTCCTTATGATGGGAGCAAACACTCGGTTTTAAGAATATGTTGCCATGCCAACGATGGCCTGGCTTCCAGCCTGCACACCCCACAGAGCCCATGTCAGCAGCCCCAGGACGCGGGGACCAGCCAGCCAGCCAGCCTCAAAGACCCAAGGGAGGAGGGGCAAGGAAAGGACTATTCTTATAGCTGGGTCAGGGTGCCCTGCCCATCAGCATCTCTAGTACTGGAAGCTCCAAAGGGCAATCCCCTTACCTTCCAGAGAGGCTGATGACTGAGGGTTAGAGACAGCCCTGGGTTTAAACTCTGGCTTTCTCACTTCTTACCAGTGTGGCCTCCTGCAAGTCACAGCCCCCTCTCTGAGCCTCAGTGCTCATCTGCAAAATGGGAAGAACCCACAGGCTGTTGCAGGTCAGAGAGTGAGTAAATCAGCCAGCAATCCCTGAATGCCACCATGAACCGGTCATGGTACCAGTGACACTGAGGCATGTCTTAGAGCTTCCATTCTACTGGAAAACCTGCATTACATAAGTAATTACCTAGCTACCCAGCTAACCATTGAGCTACCATCGTGATGAGTGTGAGGTGGGCATTTGTGGGTGGACTTGGGGGGGAGGAGAGGAGCTCAGAAGAAGAAATATGTAAGTTGGGAACCTTGCATTTGCTCATGCGTTCATGTAGACAGTCATTTATGGTCGGGCTACCCCACGCCGGGCACGGAGGAAACTGGAATCGGGCTGCCCTGGTCCAGCTCCCCTCTGTGGAGATCGGAGATCCAGTACATAGAGCACTTTTGGCAGGTCAGTGTTTCCTCCCTATTGCACAGGCTGCATGAGCATTTGAGGACTAACCTGGAGGAGCAGGGGATCAGGGAAAGCTTCTCCGAGGGAAGCAGGAGGGGCACCACGCATGAGCCCAGCCAATGCACTGACTGGTGGGGGTGGGGGCTGTGTGGGCGCGCTGGTGGGGGCAGCGTGGAGATGTGAGCAGGACTCCCTTCCTTGTCCTCATGAAGTCTCCAGTCCAGTTGGGAAGCAGGGCCAAACACATTGTGAATAATTACAATTGCATCTGTCATGAAGGTGAGGGGCTCATGGGAGGGCCTGATGAGTGGACCATTATATGAAGATGGAACAAGCCAGTGATAATCATGAATATAAAGTACCTACTCGGGGTGCCTGGCTGGCTTAGTCAGAAGAGCATGCAACTCATGATCTTGGGGTCATGAGTTCGAGCCCCATGTTGGGTGTAAAGATTACTAAAAATAATAATAATAATTAACGTTTAAAAAAATAAAGCACCTGCTAATGTCTGAGGGGGAAAAAAGGATTTGACCAATATTTAGATTGATATTTTGGACCCACACTTCTGACTTCTGTCTTGGAAATGGCAGTGTGGTCCACCTGGCTGGTCTTTTCCTCGTTCCTGGATTAATGTAGAGAAAGGAGATCCCAATCTACTCAAGTCTGTCTTCTTTTCTTTCTTTCTTTTCTTTTTTTAAGATTTATTTATTTATTTATTTGACAGAGAGAGAGAGACAGTGAGAGAGGGAACACAAACAGGGGGAGTGGGAGAGGGAGAACCAGGCTCCCTGCCCAGCAGGGAGCCCGATGCGGGGCTCGATCCCAGGACCCCCGGGATCATGACCTGAGCCGAAGGCAGCCGCTTAACCGTCTGAGCCACCCAGGTGCCCCTAGTCTGTCTTCTTTAAAGGAAAAAGAAAAGTAACTTCCTGCAATAACAAGTTTTGTCATAAACTGTTCATGCACGTCATCTGCCTATTTTAAAGAAAGACGCGGAAAGGTAAACTCTTTGCAGAAATACAAAACCCTAGAGCGGTGATTCTCATCTTGGCCTTGCATCAGTGAAACACAGATCCCGGGCCCACGGTGAGGACATGAAGAGGTAAAGGGAAGAGGGAGGTGGGGAATGAAGAAAAGGTGGGCAAAGGGAATTCAGAGCAATAGGAGGAAAAGGGAGAGGAAGGACAAAGAAGGAGGGAGCAGAGGGAGAGGACAGGAGAGGAAGAGTGAGGCCCGGGAAGAGAACAGAGAAGCGGGAGGAAGAAGATGGGAGTGAATGACCAAATTGGTGAGTGAATGTGCTGAAGCCCTTCCGCCCTTGTGCCCCGGACAAACTCCTACTCATCCTACAAAACCCAGCTTGAAGACCTTCTCCCAGGGGCCTTCCCTGACCGCACCCACGATATCACAGCCTCCCCCTTAGCACTTGTCACACTGGGTTCATTTACTGACTCCCTGCGTGTGGCTGGCATTGCCCCAAAGACCACGCATGACATCTCACTGAATCCTCACTGCAGCCTTATGAGCCGGCGCTAGTGTTTCCCTCATCTCAGGGGAAACTGAGGCACAGAGCGTCTACTCTAAGCCATACGTCTGAGTGGCAGGATGAGGCTTTGCCATTTGCTTCCAGTGACAGTGCGAGAGACGGTGATTTGGAAGCACCTTCCTCATGCAAAGAATCGGCGCTGAGTTTGTTTCCCCTCCCAGCAAGCTTTGCGGAGGAGAGCTGCAGAAAGGAACAGGCCCGTAAGACCTGTCGCTGCTCTGTCACTGTCCAGTGAGATCTCGCTCTGCGGAGCCTCGGTTTCCCCACTGTCCCGGGAGAGGCTCTAGGCCCCGCCCAGCTCTGGCAGCCGCTGTGACTGACAGGGCTCGGCTCCAATCAGGGGCCGAACAGCTGACCGCCGGGCGAGGAGCCCTGAGGATGGCGCTCTGCTGACACCTGGTGGCTAGAGGCGGGATTGCGCCTAGGGGATGGCCCGGGGGGGACCTGAGCGGAGGCAGAGGGGTCCACGCTTGGAGGTGTTGGCGGGGTGGGGAGAGGGACCCACAGAGCTCAGTCCCCGCTTGACAGAGAGAGGGGGCGAGGATGAAGGGGAGGGTTAGGAAAGGAAGCAGGAGATAGAAATCTATCTGCTGCAGTGATAGCAGCAAAGATAAAGATAGGTCCCGAGAGAGACAGAGAGAGATAAAGATAGAAAGAGATAGAGGAAAATAGAGAGAGATAGAGAGAGACAGGGAAACACAAAGACAAATAGAAACCATCAAAGCAACATAGGAGGAGAGTGACCCCAACCGGCCATCCTGTCCAGCCTTGTTCTTTCACTGAGGAGGACGAGGGGCTCAGAGAGCATCCCACTCATGCTCGTGTGGACCCCGGCTATCTGTTCCACCTTGTCAAAGCCCATTCCCCATGTCTTCTTCCCCATGGCAGAGTGTGTTTTGTAAAGATGGCCACCGTAATAGATCTCCTCCCATACACTGACCTTCCTCTCTTTACTGGTGGGGACTTTGTCTCCTCCCCTCCAACCTGGGTCTACCTATGTGACCCCCCCCCTTCCAATAGAGTATGGAAGAAATGATGCTGTATGACTTCTGAGGCTATGTCTTAATGCCATGAAGCTTCCACCTTCCTCTGGGGACACTTGCTTTTAGAACCCAGCTACCATGCTGTGGGGAAGTCAAGTGGTTGCATGGAGTGTCCACGTGTGTGTGGGGGGGTTCTGATCTGAGAACCATAGTTGAGGTCCCAGCCAACAGCGAGCACCAACACCCAGCCATGGGACTCACCCCCGGGCTTTGAGCTACCCTAGATGACCCCATTTGGAGCAGAGATGAGCTGTCCCCACTGGGTCCTGCCCAAATGACACATGTGAGCAAAACAAATGATTGTTGTAGTTTTACCACTAAGTTTTGGGTAGGTTGGTATGTAGGAATAGATGAGTGGGAACCCTCTTGGTGCCACCTACCACACACATCATCATCATCATGATCTTCATCATCACCACCACCATCATCATCATCATGCCATCTCTCAGGACCCTGTGCTTAGCCAACTTTCAAAGTTTCCATGCCCTGAAGTGCCCATTATGCCTAAAACACTGGAACACATAACGCGCTTTCTTGCATCCCTAACTTTGCATATTCTGTTCCCTTTGCCAAGATTTTTCTCCCCAAGATTCACCTGGAAAATGTCAACTCTTCTTTCAACACCCTTACTTCTTTGGGAGGTGTGATGCCCCAGGCAGTATCCCTGCCTTCTCTTGGTGTCCTTGGCCCCTTCCTCTTGCCATCACTGCATTAGTGTCCTAGGGATGCTATCACAAAGTGTCCCAAACAGAGTGGCTTAAACTGCAGGAATTTATTCTCTCACAACGCTGTGTGCTGGCAGTCCAAGGTCAAGGTGTCAGCAGGGTTGACTCTCCGTGAGCATATTTGCCAATCCAATATGAGACAGAGGTAGTATTGTTCTGCAGTAGGGGAAATGGACTTCTCAAGAAATGATTCCAGCACCACAGTGGCCCGAAGTGGAAAAAGGGAGATCCAGAAAGAACCTAGATCCCCGCCACACGCTGTACACAAAAACCAGCTCCAGAAGGATTGAGAACTTATACGTGAGGAGCACAACTTGCGAACTTTCAGGAAAAAAAAAAAATATTGGAGGATATATTTGTGACCTGGGGTTAGAAAGAATTTCTTAAAGAAGAGAGGGGAGGTGCAGACCATAAAGGAACAGATTGATGTTAGACGACATCAAAATTTAAAACCACTACATCAAAAGATACTGAATCCAAAGTGAAAAGAAGCTGCTGTCTGGGAGTGGATATTTGTACTACAGATAACCAGCAAATGATGACCAGTTATCCAGAGAACGCCTGAGTTATCTCATTTCATCTCCACCAAAACCAGATTAGGGAGGCACTATTTTTTTTCCCAGGTACAAAGATGGGGGCTCTGAGATGCAAATTGACTTGTCTGAGGCCAGATCACTGGTCAGGGCTCTGGAACAGCCATTAGAATCCAGGCCGACCGTGATGCTAAGTGATCAAGCCCACCAAATGATGCACAGAGGGAGCAAGGAACACACAAAGGCAGAAACATGTAATTAGGACTTGTCTCTGGGACGGGCTGAGATTGCAGGGTTATTGGTTCCTCTGGCCGATCTAAGAAAACTGCCGGGCTCAAGGTGATTGAACACTAATGTGGGAATGGCAGGCAGCAGATTTATTTTTAGGGGCTGGAGCATCCTTCAGGTGCCCCCACGAGTGGCGGTTCTCAACAACCATGGAAAAAGGAGCTAGGAGGTCAGCCAAGCCAGCCACTCATGGGGCAAAAGCAGTTGTAAGTCAGGCAAAGAAACAGAGGCTCAGAGAGGTTGGACATTATGCCCAAGGTCACACAGCCAAGTAGCGATAGAGTCTCCATGAGGGCTCTGCTGACTTACCCCAGCCCAGACACTTTCTGGTTCTATTTCTCTCAGTCTCTCTCTCTCTCTGTCTCTCACAGACACACAAACACGCACGCACACACGCACACACCCAACACCCACTCCAGTTCCCATTGGAGATAAAAAGCAATGGAACACACAAATTGCAAGTCACACTTTATTCACTCGCCAGGAGGTCTGGGGGGGGATCCTGGGCAACAGACCAAGCCCCTGGGAAGGAGGAAAAGGGGGGCACTAGTTGGAGGGGTGGAAGGCGCCCCGTTGGTGCCACTGCATGTCGCGGATGCGGCGCACGGACTGCACCTGGGGTTGGGGAGCCCCAAAGTCCCCGCTGTCCTTGTAGTCTCCCTTCTCCAGCAGGTACTGCAGGCCACGATAGCCAGGGTACTGGTAGCCGACCCACCTGCAGGCCAGAGGTGAGGAGGGGATGTGGAGGACAGAGGAGAAGCAGACGAAGAGAGAGAGAGAGAGGAGAGCATCCTTAAGCCATTAGGAAGGGGGGAGTTCCCAATCATTTCTCACTTCCTGATTGTTGAGCAGGAACACCACCCTTCTGGCATCCAGCCTCTGCTTTCTTCCTTCTCTTGATGGGGAGCTCACTACCTACTAAGCAACTTTTGACTGAAGGCCTGATCCTGGGCTCAGAGGGAGGGGTGATCTCAAGCCCACTGAAGCCTAGAATAAGACAGGTCTCTTAACTGCCTCTCTCCATCCTCATCCCAACGCCATGCCTGGCTGTAAGGCCAAAGGAGAATAGGCTAGGTCCTAGGAGCCCTCTGTAATCCCTTTGTCATGTGAAGTCATCACCATCTATGGAGGGGTCCTTCACTCTTTGGAGCACCTAATGAAAGTTACAGTTTCTTCCCCCCAAAATGTTACAAAGTCCTGGCCAACAAGGACCTGCCTGGCCAACACCTGTGTGCACCTGCAGGTCTACCTCTTGGTCTTGTGTCCTTATATCTCTGTGCACTAGCAGTCTAGAGTTTGTAGAGTCCCTCAGACTCACCAGGCTCCTCCAACCACAGGGCCTTTGCCCATGCTGTTCTCTGTTTAGAATGACCTTCCTTCCTCTCTTTACACCTGCACTTCCTACTCTTTCTTGGGATCTGAGTTCAAGATTCCCTTCTTCAGGGAGGAAGTCCAGATTTGTGGTGGATTCTTAAATTATTAACTATTGACCCCAACTAGGCTGTTAGCTCTACAGAGCAGAAGCCAGGTCTCTTTAATCTACCTTGACATACTGAGCACCGAACATGATGCCTGGCACGTGGTGGCACTCAACACATTGAATAATGAATGAATAAATAAATGAAGAGGATCACGAACACAGAACTTTCACACTATTTTAGGAGCCCGATGAACCCCAGAAAGCCAGTACATGTTGGTAAACCAGCTCTCTGGAGGGAAAGGGGGTCTTGATTTGTAACATATTTCTGTGGTGTAAATACTTCCACTACGGCCGATTTTCGAGCTACTGAGGATTCAACAGCCAGCTCACAAAAATTCTGAAAATTGAGGAATCGGCTCTTGCAAGCTGGTACAAGCCGGCTCCAGCTCACCACTGCCTGTGGCCCATCTGCGAACCCCCAGAGAATCGAAGTTTTGCACAAGGAGAAATTCCCATGGGTGCTGGCCAGAGTCTATGTACCAAGGAAGTTTAATTCAATGGGAAATGACACATCCTGTTTCTAAACTCAGGGACTCATGCAGTAAAGAAGCAATGTGGGCTGGACTTCCTGCCACTCACAGCTCTGTTAAGACCACTCAACTCATCTCTACCCTTCCGTTCCCCCTGCCTCTGCCTCATCTGCACCCCACTAACGTTCACAGTCCTGCTCCTGGGGACTGAGGTTAAGGTCACGCTTTCTCTCCCCCAGAGGCAGGGTATTGGCCAAAAGGCAGATCTGGACGGGGCCACTGGGGCTGAAAGCCACATACAAGCTCATGATTTCCATGCCCATTTTCCAAAGGGAAGACTGAGGTCGCAAGTACACAAGATCAGCTGGGTCCAGGACAGAGCGGGACTCAGGACCCCAGCGGTCTGGGCTCCTGGGGCAGGGGGAACCGGGGCTGGGTCTCCACTCACGTGCCACTCTGCACCCGCACCGACGACACTTTCTCCTGGTAGCCGTGGGCATGGAAACTGGGCACATCATCGTCTATGATTTCCATCTTCTTCCCCGTGAAGTTGGGGTTTTCGTAGAGGATGATCTTGTGCTCTTGGCTGTCCTGTTGATAGGGAGCGGGGAAAGTGAGTGCAGGAGAGGAGGCCAGGGTGAGCCTTCCCACCCGTCCAGATGCCCCAGTATTGGGATCAGCACAATCCACCTATAGACTTCTTGCTCTGTAACCCTGCCACCCAAGTGTCTCCAACAACAGCAGTTAAACACGGGCCATTTGTTGGGGTCCCACTGGGCTGTCTTCATGTGACACTTCAGAGTCTACACTTTAAGGCACATTCAATTCTGATATGTCATTTTCCCTCAGCTCCCTATAAAAAAAACAAAAACAAAAACAAAAACAAAAATGGCAGCCATGATCTACACACTGGTAGGGGCCCCAAGCAGGCACTTGAGATATTTTGGCTTTCCTTCCTTGCCACACCTCTTCTTATCCTCCTGTTCCTGTGATATCTTTCTTAGTCATCCCCTTTAATCCTTTAAAGACTCATGCAATCTGGCAGATGAGAAAACCGAGGCTCAGAGAGGTAAAGCCGCCTGCCCAAGGTCACACAGTTGGGAGCACCAGGGCCAACGTAGGAACCCAGGTCCATGGGATGCTAAGTCCAAAGTTCTCCAATCTTCCATCAAGCTCTGGGGAGAGCTGGCCTGCCTTGGGAGGCTTGGGAGTGGACCTGAGCATTACCGGGCCCTGGGCCCTCCCTAAGAGTTCACGTTCTAGTAAAAGTCAGGATCAGAGAAGCACCAGAAGGTCCCACTGGCATGAGTTATGAACACGAGCTAACCCACCTTTTCTGCCACACCCAATCCCAGATTTTCTTTTCACAGTTAGGATGGCTATCATTCATCAAGCAATTGCTCTGTGATGGGTTCTAACCCCAGGAATCTCAGGGCAGTAGATCTGAATATCCCCATTTTACAGATGGGGAAACTGAGGCCCAGGGATGTGTATGACTTATGCTAGCACACAGCCAGGAAGTGTGCCCCGCCCATCAGAAGTTCGCACACTGCCGGAGGTGAAGGCTCCAACCTGATCCCTAGAGCCCCGGCTCCAAGATGGCAAAGAGAGGAGACAGCAGGAAGCGGCAGGAGGCTCACCACTTTGATGGGCCTCAGGGAGCTGAGGGAGTCCGTCCTCCGACTGCTGGTCCATGAGTCCCAGCGGGGGTACTCGCCCTTCTCGAACACAAACTGCTCACCCTTGCAGTTGGCTTGTTCATAGCCCACCCAGCTGCAGGGGAGACAGAGAGAGGGCAGGTCAGGTCAGCCCCGAAGCTTCTCCTGGCAGGACCCTGGCTAGTCGCTCGAGCCCCCGGGGCTCACACCTGCCCATCTCCCCCATCAAACTCCAGACACCTCCAAGTCATCCAGAACTCAATTGAGAACCATCAACAATCCTTAATAAAAATATCAATAGTTCTATTTCTAAAAAAAAAAAGAAAGCAGAGGGGGGTCAAGTCCATGTGAGAAATTCTTCCATCCAAATGTTAACATAAAAAGGCAACTGAGAATCAGATACAGTGTTTAAATGGCCAAAACGTCACTTGCCGGGGAAGACGTGCTCCCGGGCGCACCAGATGCCCAGAGCGTGTCGGATAACGGAGGTCGGACGGGGCCGTTCCTTCCACTGGGTTCTCCATACCCTCAGACTCTGACTCGAGTGACATCATTGCACTCTGCAGAATTCCCTGAGAACCTTGAGCTGTGGGGTGGGTCACCCGGGATCCCCAACCCCACCAGGATCCCTGACCTCTTGGGAGGGGGTCACGGGTGGCCACCCCTGATTCCTGAGGCTCTTGCAGAGAAGGAGAGGTCAGGGAACCACAAGGACGGGCCCCTGCGGGCTGTGCTGAGCTATGTGCCATGAGCAGGGCAGAGTCATATCCTACCAGGTATGTCCCCTTCTCTCCGGGGTCAGGGACCCAAGGCTGCTGGCCCCCAAATGTGCCAGTGAATCTGCTGAGATCCAGTATGGCCAGGATTGGGGAAGGACATCTGGCTTTAAACCTCACAAGAGAGGGAGGACACTCCCAGAGCCAGAGATTGGCAGCTCTAGAAAAGTCCATGAGAGTCACTGTGTCATCTCCCTGCCTTGAGGAAGTGGCTGGCCTTGGGGTCAGGCTTTTTCCACAGAGGAGGAAAGCCAAGGCTCAGAAAGGGAAGCTGCTGGCCCAGTGTCACACAGCCTGAAAGTGGTGGGGCCTGGATTTGAACCCACCTGTATGTGACCCCAAAGCACAAATTCTCTCCAGAGGCTGCCAGCCACCAAATCGCACGTTCCGGGGGCACAGTGAGGGCAGATCCCCCAGCTCCACAGCCCAGGTGCTTCACCCTGGGGGCGCCCAACCACGTGAGCCCTCCCCTTCCCCTCCACCCTTCCCCACCGCCCCCCACCCCACCCCGGGTACATACGGTCCAGCCTGCACCAGGACAGAGCCTGCCTTCTCCACGCCAGTTTCTTTCAGGTTGGGGCAGGGCCCACTGAGCTCATGCGAGTGGCCCTGGAAATTCTCCTGTTCAAAGATGATGATCTGCAACAGGAGGAGAGGGTCGGCCCCGTCATCGTGGGGAGGCGGGAAGCAGGGCATTGGGGGCGAGGAGGGGGCTCCGAGAGCCTCCGGGGATGCTGCCGGGCTCCTCCCTTGGGAGTCACCGACCCAACACGGAGTCAGACAGCCCTGGCTCTGCCAGTTACCAGCTGTGAGACCTTGAGCCAGAACTTCCCCTCACTGAGCCTCAGTTGCTTCACCTGTGAAATGGAAAATGACAGAACCTACCTCATGGGGTTGCTGGAAGGATTCAGAGAAGCATAACGGTTCGCACACAGTGTTTGCTCTGTGTGTGGGAGGCAGACTCCTGTGAATTAAGGGACATCCTACAGAGCCCGGGTGCCTAAGTGGCAGAGCTGAGGTTGGAGTCCAAGTTTGTCTGATGCTGTTTCCATCGGGGCAGCACTTTGGAAACTCACATGCACACAAAGCCCCTGGGATCTTGGTGAGACATGGTTTCTGAGACAGCACATCGTGGGGTGCGGCCCCAGATGCAGCATTTCTAACGAGCTCGCAGGTGAGGTAGGGCTTCTCTTCTGCTAGAGCCAGCCCACCACCCTACACACCTAATCCCATTTCATCCCTGGCTCTGCGGGTCCCCCTCTGACCTCCCCTGGGATGCTTCTTAAAGGGGCTTCACTCCCTTTGCCTCACCTGGCGCTCTCAGCAGCCGAGGGAAGGGGGCCAGCGAGATCCCCAAGAGCACTAACTGGGAGACCCACTGCCACTTTCCCTGATTCTAGAGAACATTTGCGGGGGGACAGAGGTTTTGTGGCCACGCTTCCCCAGGGGAGCTGCCCTGGGTGAAGAGGTGGGCCCCAGGAGGGGCAGCTGCGCCATCCTCATGGTCAGCACTGGCTGGGTAGACACGACCCTCTCTCCCAGGCCTGGGATTAGGGAGATAAAGCCAGGACGGAGAGGCCCAACGGGGCTCCGAGACAAATTCCATGGGCTCAGTCCAGCCTTTGTGGTCACTCACTCAACCACAGGAGGGTCAGGAGCCACGGGCTCTGAAGTCACCCCGTCACATCCGGCTGCACAACCTTAGGAAGCAACCTGGTTGCTTCCGGCCTCAGCTAGCCCATCTGTAAAATGGGGGAATCATGCCTCTTTTGCAGGGTCCTGGGAAGACTCAAGAACAAGGATGTTAGGTGCTCGGTGCTGATTACCCCGGCCTGGGAGGCAAGGGCTTGCAGCAGGGAGGAGGACAAGGAAGGTCAGCAACCTCACACAAGGCCCAGAAGCTCAGGATTATTATTACTGCTACTGTTTCTTATCAACCCACGGGGGCTCACATTTTACACAATATCTAATCCCCTAAACGTGCGCTGCCCGATGCCCGGCCGTCAGCTACCTATGTCGGCGCTCCGTGCTTGATCAGTCCGAATGCACATGCTATCACGGAGGCCACACATCGGATTTTGAAGACTCGGAACAGGAAGGGAAGAATCAAAAATCGCTTTCTTATAATGATTCTATTGATTCGACATGAGGCTGTATCGGGTTTAATGAACTAGGATACGAGAGTTAATTTCTCCTGTGTCTTCTTTGTCCTTTGTTTATCGTGGCTGCTAGGACGGGTTAAATTGCATGCGTGGCTGGCTTTCTGTGTCTAGGGGACAGCGCAGCTCTGAACACGACGCAGAGGCCTTCGTGCCGGTCCTCAGACTCACGCAGCTCGCTCCCACCTCCCACCTCCTACTTCCGGGCCTTTGCACTCGCTGCGCCCTCCGCCTGGAATGTTCTCCCCTACCCCCGCCTGACTCACATGTGACCCGGGTCTCCAAGCTAATGCCACCTCCCTCAGAGAGGCCTCCCTGATCACCTCTGCTAACACCGCCTCGCCTCATTCATCCCGACTCTCTGCACCCCTTCCCCTGTTTCCTGTTTCCTGAAACACTTCCCACTCCTCGAAGTCCTAGATTTGTTTGCTTGTTGTCTGCCTTTTCTCTAGAAAGTAAGAATGGGGTCAGCGGGTGGGGGGCTGCATCGGCTCAAGCTTCCCCAGGCTGGGGGGGCCCCATGTCAGACCAAAGGGCAATGCCAGGCCAGGGCCCCTGAAGCAGAGGGCCACAGGAGGGAGCCAGGCAGAGGCGACCAGGTAGATGGTTGCTGGGAGAGGGTTGGTACAGATTGGGTAGGATGAGCCCCCGGCCATTGGGCTGGGATGCCCCCGCCCCAGGATCCTAGGAGGGCGGGGAGGACGAGGAAGCAAAGCAGGCAATAATAACTGGTATTAGATGGACACACCACACGCCAGGCTGAGCTGATTTCCTTAGCCTCTTCACACCCACGCTGCGCCGCGAATCCAGTTCTCCCCATCTTACAAAGGAAGGAACTGAGGCTCAGAGAGGGCAAGTGACTGGCCTGGGTCACACAGCAAGTGAGGAATCCCACCTCCCCTCCCGTTCACAAGGCCCCTCTCACACTGGACTTTGGGTCGGCCCCAGCTCTGGGGAGCCCCCCATGGGCATTGGGGTACGGGGTAAAGCAGAGACACTTAAGTCACCAGCGCTGGAGGCTGGTGTCAGGAATCTCGACATGCTGGTCGTGGGTTGGGGAGGGGCCTTCAGAATCAGCACCCCCGGGGTGGCAGTGGGGGAGACTGAAGCCCAGAGAGGGGGAGCTTCAGGAAGAAAGATGCCAACTCGACTTTCCAGAAGAGAAACGGAGTCTGGGAGAGGTGCTCTGCTTGCCCCCCTGCCCTCTCCCACCATGGTACCCACCTTGGGGTTGAGGGGCTGTGGCTTGCCCGCTTGCGTCTGGTGGTCTGAGGCCATAGTGGGTGTCCTGTGCAGGAATGACCTGGAAGAGATGTAGGGAGTGGCCGTGAGGACCTCTCTCGGGCCTCGGCTTTCCCACCTGGGGGCCTCGGGCCCTAGAGCCTGCTCTTGGTCTCCCTGGTCTCGGGTTGTCCCAGAGCAGCGGGGGTCATGAGCGGCGGTCTGAACTTCCATCCTTAGCTGCATTTCTTTGTGTCCAGGCCAGCTCCGGAGGGAAAAACGAGGTCCGCTAAGAAAGTGGTGATAAACTACAGCTTCAGCCGGGTCCCAAGTGGGTTCCCATCACTCAGCTCCAGACAAGCGGAGCAGAATGCAGACCCATCGATATGCAGAAATGTCCTGGTCATGGTAGGCAGCAGCTGGGAGCATTTCTTAGCTGGCAAGAACATCAGAAAAGTCTGGAAAACTGGCACTGTCTTCTTTCCCGCACAAGGGGCAGTGAACCCAAGACTGCGTGTTCCCAGTGAAGACGGGAGACCTGAGCTCCTGTTCCAGAGAGAACGTCCAGCTTCCAGAAGCCCCTTCCACACTAGAGGCCGGGCCAGGACGTCCCTCAGAGAGAAGAAATTCGAATAAGCAGCTTGGGGACCAAACCCGCTCTGCTCTCCTATGTAACCAGCCTGTCACAGGGTCAGAGGCCCAGCGGCGCAGCCCTGCTCATCGGCCCTCGCACGCTAAAGATTAAGCTCAGTTGGCTTAACTCGGGGGGTGCTGGCTCCACTGTCCATCAGCAATGCGGCCCTGGGCGGGTCATCCTCTCTGTGCCTCAGTTTCCCGTTCTGCCAAGTGGGGAGAGTCATGGCACCCAACAATATCTATGAACAGGTGGTGATGATTTGAAGCCATGATGTGGGAAAAAGGTAAGCGCTTGGCAGCGGCATCTGTAAATGGCAGCCGCGATGGTATTATTAGGGTTATTGCCACCGACCTTCAGTGACCTTGAAATCCCCCGTTGCTGGGAGTGCCAGAGAGCCCCGGCAGCTTCTTAGCCACTGATGTTCCCCAACGCTGGACGTGTAGCAGGCGCCCGGGAATGGGGATATGGGGAGAGCTGGCTCACCAGCCTAGAAATGATGCTGAACCTTCACTGGTTTGATTCCTTCCACATACAAACCCTCCCTAGTCACTAGCAAAACAAGGGCGCTGATGGACTGGTTCATATTAATAGAGAGCATTGCCCGGGTCTGCACTATGTGCCAGGCGCTGCACCAGACCACCCACGGCGAAAGAGGGTTTATGACCCATCTCCCCACTTAACAGAAAAGAAAACTGAGGCTTAGAGCGTAGAAGTCTTTGCCCAAGGTCCCCGCGTCAGAAGGGGGTGGCATCTGGATTCGAACCCAGGCCTCCCACGCTTTCCATCAGGGATAAGGATGAGAGGAAAAAGACAAGGCAAGAAAGAAAGGCATTCTTACCAGTGACACCAGCCCCCGAGAGTGCCCGTGGCGCCCAGCCGGTGGGAGGTGGCATTTATACCTTCCCCAGGAGCGCCGGTGCCAAGACGGGTGATCGCTGCGTCCCCACAGAAAGCAGGACGAGAATGCTGGATTAAGCCCACACCAAAGCCCGGGTCAGCAAATGCCCACAGACATTGTGTCTCTGCACAATAATGTCATTAGCTTTTGGATTCGGCCGCGCCAGGATGGTCAGGCGGCTGGGCAAGGGGATGCCCACTTTGCATGCATCAGCCATCCGGCTGCCAGGACCGGGGCCACGCTGGGTTCACTGGTGTGATCAGTTGAGCCCTGGGGGAAGGCAGACAGAGGCAAATCTCAGTGGACCTGGGGAAAAAAAAAACAAGGAAAGGAGGGTGGCTTGCCAGGGTCCGGCATCCATCCATCCACCCACCCATTCATTCATTCGACAAATATTCATCAGGCATCGACTTGGTGCCAAGCTCTGTTACAGGGGGGTAGTGTCAGGGAGGGGATCCACCACAGTCTAGACGGTCCAGGAGAGCTCCCAGGAAGAGACAGAGTCCTCAGGGATGGGGACAAATCAGCTTGGGAAACCAGGCTGGGAAGAGAGTTCCAAACAGAAAGGGACTGTGTGAGGGGGCTGGTGTGTTATTTAAAGATGTGAAAGCAGGTTAATGTAGCTAAAGTATAGCAGGGCCCAGGCTTGGGGCCAAGGTGGACAGGGGCCTGATCCTGCAGGCCAAGGAGGGTGAACTTCCTGCTGAAGACCCCGGGCTGTCCCAGCACCTGCTGTTCTTAAGTGGGTGCTCTTTGGTTTCTCCAAACCTCAGGGGCCTAGGGTCCTAAGAGCACCCACTGCCCCATGGGGCCCTGGCGTTTATGTACATTTCCTCCAGTGTGCATGTCTTTCTCGAAGCCAGCCGGAGTCTTGACCAAATCCAAGATCAGGCAGGAGAGAAGGAACAGCAGTGGGGCTCAGAGACCAGGTTTGAGCAAGACTTGCTCTCCCCCACCTTCCATGCCCCCGACAGACAGACAAACACACACACACACACACACACACACACACACACTCAGCCACACTGCTTCTATCTGTAGCACTTCTCACCGCCTGACATGACATTACTCATTTATTTGCCATCTTTCCAAGTAGAAGGTAAGCATCACGAGGGGAGGGCCACGGTCTGCCTGGTTTACCGTGGAACCCACAGAGTCCAGCACGAGATGCATGGGAGGTGGTTTCTTGGTTTCCTGGGGCTGCCATAGCAAAGGACTGAGACCGAGGGGCTTAAAACAACAGAAACTTGGGGTGCCAAATAGTGTGGCCTCTATGGAAAGAGTACGGCGGTTCCTCAAAAAATTATCAGCGAAATTTCCCTATCCCTCAGCAATTCTGTTTATGGGTATTCAGCCTCCAAGAATCAAAAGCAGGGCCTTGAACAGATCCTTGGATGCCCATGTTCACAGCAGCATTATCCGCAGCAGCCAAAAGGTGCAAACAACACAAATGTTCCTTGACAGATGAATGGATCAACGAAACATATCCACAAAATGGAATACAATTCAGCCTTAAAAAGGAAGGGAATTCGACCCGTGCTAGGGCATGGATGAACCTCGAGGACATGATGCTAAGTGAAATACGCCAGTCGCTAAATCTAAATGAGGCATGATGCCCCTGATGTGACATTCCTAGAGGAGCTAGATTTATAGAGACAGGAAGGAGAACGGCAGGTGCCAGGGGCTGGGGGAGGGAGGAACGGGGGGTTAGTGTTCAACAGGCCCAGAGTTTCAGTGTGAGACAATGAGAAAGTTCTGGAGACGGATGGTGGTGCTGGTCACACGACAGCATGAATGTACTTTAATGCCGCTGAACTGCACACTTCAAATGATTAAAATGGTAAATTTGATGCTATGTAGTATATTTTTGCACCATAAAAATAATGTCCGAAAAAGCCCATCCCCCAGAAATGTATTGTTACCCAGTTCTGGGGGCCAGAAATCTGAAATCAAGCAGGACTATGCGCCCACTGAAGGCTCTAGTGGGGGGGGGGGACCTCAACGCACTTGGCTTTTGGTGTGTCCTGAGCCATCTGCTCTTCTAGACAATGAGCTCGATCAGAGCTGGGCTCGGTCTCATCCGTAGCCCCAGCGCCTGCCTAGACCCAGCACACAGTAGGTGCTCAGAAGGTATTTGCTGACTGGTTGAATTAATTAGTGAATAAGAAATACAGAGATGAGTGAAGGTGTCTTAGTTTGGGCGTGACCGGAAGCAGACTCTAAGACAAGGGTTCAAGGGCAGGTAGTTTATTTGAGAAGTGACTCCAGGAAGAATCAGCAGGGAAGGGAAGGCAGCCAATAGGGTGTATGTATGCATGAGCAGGTTGCCACTGGGTCTTCTTGAAATGATGTGGGGTCATGTGATTCATTCTGGCCAGTGGATTCTGAGATGTCTCAGAAGTCTGGTCATTTTATTGCAGACTTTCCAGCCCTTTCTCTTCCATTCACTGAGATGCATCGTTGCAAGAGGGTGAAGCCTCTGCCAGCCTGGGTCTATGAATGACTGGGTGAAGGAGACCAGCATTAGACCAGCATTAGAAATGTGACATGGGGTGAGAAATAAACCATTGTTGTTAAACCACCAAGACTTGGGGGCTGTTTGTTACTCAGCATAGCCTGACCGATACATGGAGAGAGAGGGCTTGACCTTCCTCTCTGCCTCACCTTGCTACAGGGACAATAGGCCTTGGTGTCCCCAAACACAGTTCACTCCTTAAACATACAGGAGCCAGAGCCGGAAGAACCTTCGAGACCCTCAAGTGGAAAAGTTCTCAACTCTACCAGAACGAACACTCCCTTCTCATGACGATCATTCTGTGAGGGCCCCTCTGCTTTCCTGGAATAAAATTGATCCTCTAATCCACCTACATATATGCTTTCAAAATAAATGCATCGTAAAATGCCCTGACTATAATATAAAGGAATGATCAAATGAAATGTGTAGTGATATGTATTTCGATATGAAAGGTTTGGACACAGCAATTATACCAGATGAAGTAAGAAAGGGATTTGAGGTGTTTGTGCTACTCATCATAGACAGGTTTGGATAGGAAGGTAATATTGAACGGAACATGCATTTGACATGCTCACATGCCTCTGAAGAATCATCTTGAACATAATACCGCCACACATACAGACTGGCCCACCGGTAATTTATCAGTGATGCCAACTCCATGGGCAACACCACTACGGGCCCCATGATTCTACAAAACGGGGAAGAATGCTTGGCAAAGTTCCCGCCTGAGGAGTGGGAGATGCATTCGCTGAGGATCTCCAAGGCTGGGGTCCCAGGAGAGTGCCCACAGAGCCTGCTGCCCGGCTCCCAAGAGTCCTTGGGCTCCGAGAGTCCTGCCTCCATGAGCCCGCTCGCCCCCCGGGTCCCCTCTTCCTGGTGAAGCCTTGCTGCTGTTTGCATTCTCACCATACAGCCTAGTTGCCTTATGTCCTGGTTAGCCCTGGCATCCTTAGGACGAACCCCCGTTACGGAGTAATTGGGAAGCCCCTGCTCCACACAACCATGGAGCCCATCTCCAGGGTCACCATTTTTTGATGATGAGGAGGAAGATGAGCACTTACCTAGCAGTTCCTCTGTTTTACCCATTGTTCTCAGCCCTTCCTGCAAATTACATTCGTGTTAATACTCACAACAACCTATGAGATAGATAGTGTTGTTTAGCCCTGAGTTATGGATGACCAAGGCATAGAGAGGCTAGGCCACTTGCCTGAAGTCACACAGTAAGTGGTAGAGCCTGGAAAGGACCCCAAGTGGTATGGATCAAGAGCCCCACTCAGTCATTCTGCCTCTAACTGGGAGACTACACTGCCTCTCGATTAAACAGCTAAAGTGATTTCCTGACCCTCGCCCTCACCCGCCTGTCACCGAGAGATACTCTTACTTTACTAACCCTCTCAAGCTCTGTCCCTGCAGAAGCTAGAATTTGAGTCTAGGTGGGAGCTAAGAGTGGCCTTTTGGAGTTAGATGGGCCTGGGGTCCAAAATCAGCTCTGCCCCTCCCAGGCTGTGTGACCCCAGCAGTCAGCTCTCCCTCTCTGAGCTCCCCGGGCCGTTAGGAGGATTGAATGGGAAAATGCCTTGGAGCTCTTGCAGAGAGCAAGCCCTCCCTGACCCAGACGGTTAGTATGGGTCTGAGGCTTTGGATAGTCGTTCGGACATCAGTGACCTCCTGGATCCCCCTGGATCTGGGTCCGGCGGCACCCCACCTCTAGAGTCAGCCCAGCTGCAGACCCCGGGCCAAGCAGAGCATGGACAGCCGGCGGGCGGGTGTTGGGAGGGGGATGAGCTTTGGAGGCAGAAGTGAACTTGAGTCCTAGCCCCACCCTCTAAAGCTCTGGTACTCGGGCAGTTTGCTTCAGGGCTGGGGCCTCCATTGCCCTCTCTGCACACGGGGATCTGCGCCGCCTGTCAGTAGATTAGAGATGACACCGTAAAGCACCCAGCGGTGTACTCTGCACGCTGTGGGGGCAGTCGGGTGGCTTTTATTATTATTGTTGCTACTGTTGATTTTCTTCTCTGCCGTGTGTCCCTGCCCCTGAGGGACACGTCACCATGTGCGGGGCTTAGGAGCGAATGTTCCAGCGTCCGCACACAGACAGCAAACCGCAGCTCTAGCACTTCTTGTATGTGCGGCCCCGGGAAGGTGATGCTGCGTCTCTGAGCCTCAGCCTCCTCATCTGTGAAATAGGATGAGAGTAACGGTGCCTGCCTTCCAAGGTCATCTTAGGGTTCAGTGACCCAGACAATGTCCAAACAGCCCTAGCACTTTGAGTAAGGACTGATTTACAAAGCAAAACAAGGTCTCTGTCTGTAAGAGGGACGAGGGGGTGAATCTTGGGGGCAGGGGGAGGTGGGAGGAGTGGGGTGTTGCCATCCTTGCTGGGGGTGGGAGTCAACCCAGCCTTTGGTCCGCCTTGCTGGGGGCCCCTCACCTTCCACCCCGAGCCTGACGCCCCACCCAGCTCTCCCCTACACACCAAAGTAAAAATAATTCAAGGTGATTGCTCGGCTGTGCTTGCATATTTTTTAAATATACAGGCTGAAGTAACTGACAATTGCTGCATTCTTTTCAATGCTTTCCTGAGGCCCCCTCAGGCCTCCCACACACCAGCTGCATCAGCTGCAGGGGCAGGCTGCAGGTGGCTGGGACCGGCTCTGGGCACAACAGGGGAACCAAGTCAGGGAAACACGCAGGACTGGCTCATGGAGGTGGGAAAGCTGAGGGCAGGTCCCTGGGACTGCAGGAAGCCAGCTGTCACCTGACTGGCAGAGGGGACACTCCCTCTTCTTCCCACTGGGGGCCAGAGGAGACCCCCGTTTATGGCCTGCACTGCCGTGGCAACCACTTCAACCAGATGAAGGAACAGAGGCTCAGAGCTGTCACGGTCAGCGGTGGGAGGTGGGATGGGGTCTCGGTCCCCCAGCCAAGGCTGCAGAAGACCTCTGGGAGGTGGACAGAGCTACCGATGCAAGGAAAAGGGAGAGTCCGGGAGATCATACCATCATGGCTCAGCTAGTGGCCTCCCGGCTTGTCCCCCTGCCTCCCCCATAGCCCCGTGGTCTACACTCTGTTCCACAGCCAGAACAATCCTGTTAAGTCATGTCTCACCTCACTCAGACGCTCCATGACTCCCACCTCCTTCAGACGAGAGTCTGTGGAGCCCTAACTACCCTGACCCCACGCCTCCTCTGACCACTCCCCCATTCTACCGCTTACTCCTTTCCAGACCGACTGCTTTCCTTGCCAAGTCTCCATCACCCAGCCACGCTCCTGCTTGGGACCTTCACACCCACTATTCCTCTGGCTGGAGTGTTCTCATGGTTCATTCAGGTCTCAACTCAAATGTCACCTCCTCAGAGCAGAGTTCTCTGACCAGCACCCCCCATCACCTGCCATCGTAATATTGCACTTTCTTGCCCATAGCACAATTAGTGGACTCAGAATCTACTTGTTTGTCTCCTGCCTCTCTCCTAGAATGTGAACTCCATGAGAGCAGGACTTTGTTTTGTTCCCTGCTGTGTCCTCAGGCCTTGGACAGGGCCTGGCATTTGCTGAAAAAATTAATGAAAATAGACACTGACAGAGAGATGGAGGGGGACATGATGGATAGATGGATGGATGGATGGATGGATGGATGGGAGAGAGATAGAATGGATGGATCAATGGGAGGATGGATGGATGGATGGATGGATGGATGGAAGAGAGACAGAATGGATGGATCAATGGGAGGATGGATGGATGGATGGATGGGAGAGAGATAGAATGGATG
Organism: Phoca vitulina; assembly: GCF_004348235.1. NCBI lineage: Eukaryota > Metazoa > Chordata > Mammalia > Carnivora > Phocidae > Phoca > Phoca vitulina. The sequence goes on along the minus strand of NW_022589785.1, from coordinate 384,274 downwards.
GATCAATGGGAGGATGGATGGATGGATGGATGGACATGGATGGATGGATGGGAGAGAGAATAGATGGATCAATGGGAGAATGGATGGAAAGAACTGATGGATGAATGGATGGAAGGATGGATAGAAAGATGGGTGGGTGGAAGGATAGATAGATAGCTGGATAGATGGATGGACAGACTGACAGATGGAAACACAGACAGGAAAACAAACACAAAATCAGTGCAAGATGTGCATGTGATTCTGCTTAAAACAACTAGAGCTTAGGGTAGGAACCCAGCTCACAGCCCCCCTTGGTGGTTCTCAGAGCCCTAAAGCCCCAGCCCCCTCAAGAAGTGAACGCAGAGGAACATGGCAGGTGGGGGACCGGCCCCAGGCTTTATTGAGCAGATTCCGGGGAAGGGGGGACAGGCAGACCATCACCCTGGCCCTGGAGCCTCCTCTTCTTGCCTCTGCTGCCCCCCCAGGGCGGGCCTGGGCCACTGGGGCCTGGGTGCCCTTCAGCTGCTGAGGAAGCAGCCCCGCTTGTGCCACTTCTGGTCCCGGATGCGGCGCACAGATTGCAGCTGCGGCTGGTTAGCGTCCCACTCGTTCCAGTGGCGGTATTCGCCCCGCTCGAACACGTACTGGCGCCCGCGGTAGCCGGGGAACTCATAGCCGACCCACCTGCCAGGTACCAAGGTCAGGGTGAGGATGGTCAGCTTCCTGCCTCCAGCCAGACCAATCCTTTTAAAGCCAGCATCTGACCATGCTCTCTGCCTGCCTAAATTCCTCCCTGGCTCCCCAGTGCCCTCCGCATGAATTCAAATTCCCTCCCCTGCTCACAAGTCCTTCGCGAAACATCTCCAGCCTCATCCCTCAACGTTCCTTCTTCACACCCTGTACTCCAACCTCTCTGACTCTACTTTCCTTGAAGCGGAGTGTCTCTGAGTCCTTACACATGCTGTTCCTTCTGCCTGGAACACTCTTCCTCGTCTTATCGTGTCCAACTCCCCTTTCATTCATATTCTTTACATCTCAATTTATATGTCTCCTCCTCCAGGAAAGCCCTTGCTGACTCCCCTGGGCTGAATCAAGTGCATGGTGGGGACTCCCAGAGCCCCAGTGTGTCCCCCATCATAATCCTGATCACAGTGGATTGTGGATACCTGTCTACTTGCCTCCCTAGCAGACTGACATTCTTGACGGCAGAGGCTGTGTAATTCTTGTTGTCCCCATACTCTGCACATAGAAATGCTCAGTAAAAAGTTGTTAAATAAATTATCATCAGGGAAAGGTGGCACCTTTCAAGGTTCAACCCCAGATCTCAAGCACATAGGGTGAGATGTAGTCACTGACAAAGGGAAGGTGATCTTAAGATTGCATTAACAGAGGTATTAAGCCTAGAAGGAAGGAGGTGATGTACTATGTACTCTCCTATGTGCTATTCAGGTCATACCTAAAGAACCACTATGTCACTTCTTACCCTGGTAAGAAGGACCAGGATTATGGAAAGGACCTAGAAGAGCAGGGAGCGGCTGCTGTGTAGGAAACACAGTGAACAGAGATTCTCTTTGGAGCCAGAGTACGGGGCAGGGGCAAGAGTGGGGAATGGGTCCCTTACGTCCCGTTGATGGCCCGGATGCTCGCCACGCGGTCCTGGAAGCCATGAGCCCAGAGGCTGGGCACGTCGTCATCTACTATCTCCATCTTGCGGCCGCTGAAGGCTGGGTTCTCGAACAGGTGCAGCTTGTGATCTGGGCCATCCTGGGGGCGGGGTCACGGGGTGAGCCGGCTGCTCCCACACTCAGAGCAGGGGTCGTTAGGTGCGGGAGAGAGTCCAGTGACCACAGAGCCCCAAGCCCAATGCCTGAGGATTCCCGAGAGGCCTGCAGGAGGGGTTGGGGACTAGGGTGGTTCCTCCAGAGCCGCTCTCCTTAGGAATCTCAGAGCCAGGGAGCCATGAAACCCAGAGGGGGCCTTTCGGCTCTTGTGAAACTCCATCGTTTAGCAGATAGGGAAACTGAGGCACAGAGAGGCCGGAAGGAGATAAAAATCAGTAACGTAGGAGGATTCCCTGTTTACTAAACCAGGTTCAGACGTGGTCTTCCTAGCTTTCCTCTTGCTGTCATCCAAGCAGGTAAATGTTACTGTGACAAGGAGAGAGGCCTGGAGAGGCCACCGAGTGTGGGGGAAGCAGGTGAGGGAGCAGAGCGACATTTAAATGTGATACTGTGGATCGAGTCCCTTCCGGGTGTTTGGGAAAGGCAAGTGAGGAACCATTTACTTTCTGAAGCTCCTTTCTGAACGTGTTGCTTTGAGCACAGTCCTGATCCGAGGCTGGGCCACGAGGCTCCTGATTTGTAATAGGGTTACGCAGGGAAGTGTCAAGGCCATGTGGCAAATTCAAGATGTGAATCCTGGTATCCCGATCCCCAGCCCCGGGACCATTCGATAGCCAACTTCCTCTCGTCCCACGCAATCTTCTAGGTCAGAGGTGAAGAGGGCCCTTCCCAAAGCCAGGTCTGTACCAGCCCCGCCCTCCGCTGAGCTTGTGTGGGGAGCTTGGCCGACCAGCTTCTAGGAGCTCCCCGAAGCAGGCAGGAGCTGTACTTACGATGTGCAGAGGCCGGAGGGACAGGAGGCTGTCACTGTGGTGGCTGTTGGACCAGGCGTCCCAGCGAGGGTAGTCCCCCTTCTCCAGGACAAACTGCTCCCCACGGAAGGCTCTGCGCTCGAACGCCAGCCACCTGTAGGAGGAAGCCAGCCTGGGTCCACCACGGCTGCTGCTGAGGGAGGGACCCACGTCTAGCGAGGGAAGGGCCCCCAAGCTGCTGACCTTTGACATTGAACCCTCCCTCCAACCCTACCGCGGACCCCTGGTCCAGGTATTCAAGCAGCTCCTAGAACATACTGGAAGCTGAGACTCTGAGCCAGAAAAATCATCCTGGGAAACGTTATGAAGAATCTGTTTTATGCGCAGCCTCTGTGTAGGTGCTCAGGAACGTCCTTTCAATGTCTGGCACATAGTAGGTAATCCAAAGACAAATTCCTCTCCCTCCTCCTCCTTATTATTACGTTGTTATTATTTATGTGCATCTTTCCATTCATTTTCACAAAAACTCTGAAGTGCATGCCACCGTTAACCCCATTAGACAGATGGGAAAACTGAGGCCAGAGACGGGGAGGGAGTCACTTAACAGCCCCACAGCAGATCTAGAACTGGAACCCGGACCTCCTGACGCCCAGGAGGCTCGGGCCTGTGAGGAGGGGGCTGGGGGGTCCAGGTACTCACGGCCCAGACTCCACCTGGATGGAGCCCACCTTCTCCAGCAGGCTCTCTGTCAGGCTGGGGCACTCAGCCGAGAGCTCGCACCGCTTGCCCTGGAAGTTCTCCATTTCATACACGATCACCTGAAAGAGCAGCATCCTGAGCATCCCATGGGGGTCGGGCTCCCCCTTCCAGCCCCAGACCCTGGCCTGCACAGTCTCCCTTGGGGCAGGGCAGGGAGGTACCATCCCCTGGGCTCCATCCCCTCTGCCTTGGACTCGCCTCGAGCCAGCATCGGCCACAGGCTTGCGCTGCCCCCTCGTGGCCATGGAGGGGAACGCCCCCCCAGAACCTCCAATTAAACCACGGATTGCAACCAGTTATCTGGCAGGCCCCAATCTAAGAGAGTGAAGTGACCTAGGGAAGGAAATGAAGCCGCTTATGGCCAGGAGGGAATGTGGGCCCCATTTTAAACTTTTCAAGAGAGGCCAGAAAGCTGTATTTCCCTGAATGCAAAATTTCCCTGTGCCTGACAAAGGAAAACACCCGTTGGCAACCTCTGGGTTGCCCTTCACCTGTCCCACGCCCAGAGAGAAAGAGGCTGCAAAGGAGGAGGAAGGCTTTGCCTCTCTTATCCACCTAGAAGCACAAACTGTCTTTGGAGAAGGTCCCTGGGGTACATCTGTTCTGGTCATTTTATAGAAGGCTCAGAAAGGGTAAGTCATTTGTCCCGGGCTGCACAGCAAATTAGGTAGAGGCACCAGGATTCAAGAAGTGGGCTGGCTCTTTTCTCCCCTGTCCTGGTGGACAGGGCATGGCCCACAGATGCCAGAGGAGCCAGGAAGGCCCAGCAGAGGCACCCACCTTCATGGTGGGCATCTGCCTCTGGGGCTTTGCAAAGGCCTCTAGAAGTCCCTAGACCAGCTGTGTGCTCCCACCAATCAGGCCCAGGGCCAGGCAGGCCCCTGCTTCTCGGACCCCGTCTCAGATTAAAGCCCCCAGGGATAGCTCAGAGAGCGAAGAGCCAATAAATTCCAGGCGTTGGAATTCTCCTTGGCACCAGCTCTGGGGGCTGAGACAGAGCATTGCTCCCATTTTCCAGATGGGGCTGTTGAGGCCCAGAGAATCTGGGGAACTGGACTGAGGTCAGGCAGGAGAGTCAGCACCATGTCTCCTGAGACCCCCGCCCCCGCCGGGCCCCTGTGCCCCACTGAGTCAGGTTGCGTTTGTGCGACCAGTTCCCTTCTGCAGATGAGGACACAGAAGAGAGAAGATGCAGCACGATCGTGGTGAGCGAGGTGTCTCCCTGGCCCCCGATGGCTGGAAGGGCCGCTGCTCCTTTCTGCCTGGCGGGGAAGCTGACCCCGAGGCCCGAGAGCAGCCCCAGGCCCACAGACCCTGGAACCCCTCCCTGCCCTGTACCTTGTAGGTGCCCCCAAGGCCTCCATGGCTCTTGCCAGTTGCAGCCTGCTCCGGCGCTCCGTGCTGTTCTGCCATCTCCCCAGGAACACCTCTGGCTCCAACCAAAGGAAAATGAGTGAGTCACCAGCCCCCCCCCCGTCCCCCAGGCCACACTAGGGGTTGATGTGATTGAAGTCAAGGATGAGCTCCAGAGCCGGGCTGCCTATGGGATGTGGCCATCACTCACCGCATTCGGTCATTCAGTCATTCAACAAACATCCACCGAGCACCCATCATGGGCCACAAGGACTAGGACAGTCAGTGGGCTCAGGATCCCTGTTCTATAGAGGGAAACCCTGAGGCCCAGTGAGGTGAAGCCACTTCCGGAAGGCACACAGTGAGGGAGCCACCAGGATTGGGCCTGGCTCCAAAGCGCATGCCCTTCCCCTACACCCAACTGCTCCCCCCCCCACCTCCGAAACAGGGTTCTTCAAGTTCTGTGTAGACGCACCACTCCTGGACCTTGGCCAGAGGGTGGGCTTCAGCGGGGTCCCTCTACAGGGATCTCTCCCACCTCCACGCTCTGGGCCAATCTTTTGTTCATTCTTTCCTCTGTCCACCAAAGTTTCCATGAGCATCTGCTCAGTGCCTGGCCTGGTGCTGGGTGACCGGGCCGAACAGGAGACCACAGACTGGTGGGAGATGGACAGATAGACATCTAGAGAACGCATGATGCGGGGGACTGGGTCCTGGGACACCTGCTGCAGCCCAGTTGCCATACATTTGGTTATTCATTCCACATGCATTTATGAAGCACTTACTGTGTACCCGCCACTTAAAGAGACACAGACAGAGAGAGACAGTCCCCCTTCATCCCTGTGGGGACCGTGACACACAACACTGGCCCCGTGGCAGTCATGACGAGGTAGTCATGGGAGGATTCTCATGATCCCCATGACACACAGATGCACAGGACTGTTCTCCAGTTTATCAGCACACACACACACTTACACACACACACGCATGCACATGCACACACTCCTGTGATCACACAGTCCCATCACACCCACCGAACACGACAGCCCCCCCATCTCTCACATATGCCCCCTTCAGACACCCACAGCGGTCCACAAGGCGCACACATCTGCACCCCCACTCTGGCGGGCACAGCTGCGTGGCCCGTGTGCTCTGGACACAGGCCGAGTGAACCACAGCCTGCAGGCTGCCTGTCCTGCTTATGCCCAGCCTCCGCAGGACAAACGGCCTGGTCCAGCTCATGGAGGACTCCCAGGATCCTTGGCAACCCCCAGATTTGCTCACTCCCCTTCCTCCCCTGCGCTCAGTCTTTGGAGGCCCCCTTCCTTAAGCACGTGCCCAGGGGCTCAACCCTGGCTGCCTCCCTCGGACACCAGTTGGGCTTGGTGGCTGGATTGGGTCCTCCCTCTTGGCTCCAACCCTTAAGTGAATCCCCGGTTTGTGCAGGGGCCAGCCGTGCACGCCCCACGGAGATCCCCAAAGGCCTGGGCCTGCCAGGGCAGCCCTCGCCTCCCCGCCCCTGCCCGTCCCAGAATGAACCTGCTGCTGTAGCCTCGGCAAGAACAGAGGGGCCAGCACCGTCTGCAGACAATCTGCCTTTGCTAGCGGTGCCCTATTTATGGGCGCTTTTCGACGGCCCAGCACATCCCAGCCTGCTGAGGCAGCGCCCTGTCCACCCAATTCCGTTCGGGCCATTTCACTCCAATAGCGGGCTCAGGAGGCCCCAGTGCCTATGTCCCTGCACCATGACCCCTGATGGCGTCCTGGGGACAGACGGACCTCATCAGCTTTGTGGGAAGTCTGACAGCGCCGGCGGGCGGGGGGCATTGGGGTGTAAAGCTCTCCAGTGCCCCCCAACTCCCTTTCTGGGGCTTCCTGGAGCCATCACCTTCCTGTTTGGGCGAAGGACATCCTTGGAAGGACACCAGCTCTTAAAGCGAGGGACCCCAGAATCACTCAATTTTCCCATGGGCCACATGGCCTAAATTTTAAATCAGATCACCCTAAATATAACCCCCAAATTGGGTTTCCACGGGATGCTGTAACAGACCCAACAAAGGTTTATTTTCTTCATGTAGAAGGCATACCCAATGGACAGCTCCCATTTATTGAAGACCAACTGTGTGCAAGGCACTGCACCAGCTTCATGAACATCGTTTAATCCTCCCCCAGCCCTCTTGGAAGGAATTGCCATCCGCATTTTATAGATGGCTCAGAAACAGTTCAGAGAGGTGAAGTCATTTACCCAAAGTCACACAGCAGAGAGGAGGAGGGGTTGGCTTGCCACAGGGCCCAGATCTTAGCTTCAACAGAAATAAAGGTGATCATGATAGTCACCTAATTTGCGACCCCAAAAAACAAACAAACGCAGACAAACAGAAATTAAAAAGCAAATCCAAATCAAAAACCTAGGCCCGTGCACTTTCTAAGTATGATTAATGATTATTGGAAGACTAAAATGAAGAGAGGGCCAAGGAGTGAATTGTTACGGATCAGGGTTTGGTTTTGTTGTGATTTTTGGCTAAAATCCTCCACTCAGCCTAAAACTCAGTCCCCCCGCACCCCTGGAGATGGTGGTGGGACACTGTGGGTGGCAGCTGGCCTCTGGAAGCAGGTGGACCTGTGTGACCTTGGGTGAACTACTAGAGGTCAGCAACAGTCATAAATGGACAACCACGGAGAGATCACGGAACGAAGCGCTTGGCTCGGGCTGCTACTTCCTTGCTTCCATTCACTGAGGATCCTGCCCATTATTGGCAGTTCAAACCCAGGGACTATCTCCTGCTGGGGACCATGGAACACAGAGTTGGATTCAACCCCTTAAATTGGGATGCAGCCGTCACCTGCTAGGGATCTAAGGGGGAAGAAAGAGATGGTGTGACTTCCTCCCATCAGATCCTTTAGGATCCCGAGGAACTACTGTGTGCCCAGCACCTTCACATGCCCTGTTTTCTTTCCTTCAACTCTTGCCCACTAAGGTCTCTCTCACCAACCCCCAATTTGGAGTTCCGATGCTCAGCGATATCCCACAGCCAGGAGGAGGCAGAATGAGGATTCCAGCCCACGCTGAATGGAAATCCTGCTTTGTCTCCACGGGTCCCCCTCTCCCAGGACCCCAGCTCCCCCCCTTCCTGCCGCGCGGCCCCCAGCTCAGCACAGACAACAGACCGACTCAGCTGGTGACGGGCGTGCATGCATGGGAGAGCCCATTCATCCACACACTGACACACCGAGTTCTTCAGTGCAACTTGCATTGAAGCTTTATTTGCTATTTTCATGGTCTGAATGCAACATCTTTGTACATGCAAAGGTCATCCTGTCTAATGGCAGTTGACCAGATTCCCAACTGTTCTTCTGTGCGTATGAAACCTCTTTACAGTTACAAAATATAAAAGCACTTGTAGATACCCAATACTCTGTGAGGTCCGGGAAGCCCCATTTGTTTTAAGGTTAAAAATATAGGTTTTTCTAGATGAATGCTCAGTCATGCGATTAGATTCTTTCTGGGATTGGATAAAGTGCCTGTTGTCCACCTTCTGTTCAGAACCCCTTAGAACTTGTGAATTCATAAGGCAATTGCAAGAACGCCAGCAGGCAGCAGGTGTAACTTTCCTACACATGGGACTCGAGTTTCTTTTCTACTGTGACTCAAATTTTCTCTCAGGAAGGGACTCAGAAGAAACGCTAGAAAATATATAGTGTATTTGTATGTATTTCCGCTCTCCGCCCCTTCTTACAAAGTGTTTTGAGGATCAGAATCATCTGGGAAGTGCATCACTTCTAGGATATTGGTATGATTTAGGAAACAACACAGTACAAAATATCTTCCGTAACACAATATATTACTTTTGCGAGCCCCCTATTTACAGGATCTATAAGGCTATTTGGAATGAGACCAGTAAAAAAGCTCAAATTGTTCTTTAGACAACAGCATGATTTTTGTTTGTTTGTTTGGTTTTTTGTTGTTTTTTTTTTTTTTTGCTGACGTGATACCACTGGAGATTGTCAAAAAAAAGGGCCAGTCTGAATCATGAAGGGAGATGTTCAGGTACCAGGTTAGAGGGTGACTATTTAAGGAGATTTAAGGGAGGGGGAGAAGCTGATTGATTTTAAGGGTTAATTTGCCAGGAACCTCAGGCTGATTTTCCAGAACACAGATTTCTGCACCCCTCCCTGCAAGAACCAATCCCAACAAAAGAAAGCAAATTCTAGAGGGGGGGGGGGGGGGTAACCAAAGGGGAGAGCCTGGCGAAGACCCAGCACACTTGCACCCACTGGCTTTCCACGTGGCTCTGCATTTCCAGAACCTCAGCTTGCCCAAAACCCCAACAGGGTTGACTCGCAGCAGCCTCTCGGCAGAGCCCAGATCCACGGCTCCCTAGGTGGCTGTAGCCCAAGGTGGACCCCCTTCCAGATGTGGAGTGGGTCCCGCCTGCTTCGAGTGGTTCCCTCCATGTCAATATTGTCCCTCTTCCCCCTTGGAATCACAATGCCATGGGAGTTTTGCTTCCTCGTCTGAACGCATGGTGGAGGAAGAAAGGCACAATTGAGGCTGTAGGAGGCTTCCCCATTTACTCTAGTGACTTGTCACGGTGTAAATTAGGGGCGAGGGTGTCTCCCCTTGGATAGACCTTTTCTCCTGCCTCTACATCCCTCGGGCTTACCCTGAAATGCTAGTTTACACACAGGCTAAGTAATCTGGTTTCCTGTACGAAGGGACGGGACTGGGGGGTGCAGGGGTACCACAGGGATTGAGGGGTAAACACAGAACTCGAGAGTGAGAGGCAGGCTCGACAGCGTTCTCCGTGGAACACCGTCTTCCATGCCAGCCCAAGTCGCCTTTAAAAAAGCATTTAGCTTTGGAGGTGTTCTGACCACACGCCTGTGGATTTTCAGCTGTATGATTATGCCTAGCTCCTGGGGCAATCTGGGGGCATTGTGATGAGAAAATGCATAAGCGTTAAGTGGACAAACCGGCCACCGGGTCCGAGTGCGAGCAGCTGAGCTCCCCTCTGGGGGGGGGGCGGACACGCCATGGGTTTCCTCCACTCCCTTGCATAGCGTCTAAGCTCTGGGACCTCAGGCCTGCGTCTATTTCGATGCTCGCTCCTTAGCAATACCTAGAGTTGGCCTCACTTCCTTGGACGCACAAAGGCAAACACATTTGTCTGAGAGCATAGGACTTGGCTTGTCCCCCTGGAAGAGCTCCCATCTGATTGTCCTTTTCCCGAATCCCAGATAACCTGAGGCCGTCAGGTCTGTGTCACTCCAAACCCCCCATGAAACAATGCGAGGCTTCAGCCTCACCAGAAGTTCTCTGGTGGCACCAAGGAATTCTCCATAAAACTGATTCTTGAGGCCTCGCCACGGGTTTTCATAGGCCAAAGGCCTCTGTTTCATCAGGCAAGGGCCACGAAGAAGGGGATCTAGATACAGACTTATCAAAACACCAGCCGTCCAAATGCTGATGTGCAAAGGGTGTGTGTGTTTGTGTGTCCGTAGACAGACTGTACATATAGAGAGATTTGCTTTCTGTGCAAGACTCTCATTTAAGGAGAGCCAAAGGCCCCCAGGAAGGTGATTGGATGAGGGCAGGTGACTTGATTGCATACAAACGATTAAGGCATATTAAGTTAGTTTAAAAAGAGACGGATTTCCAAAGGCGGCTCCAGGCAAACTCAAGAAAGTAGCATAGAAACCGCTAGCTTAGGGCCAGAAAACCAGCATACAAACCACTTGGCTTAGAAAGACGGGAAAACTAACGACACGCTTGCCCAGCTATCTGCAAAAGTTCCAGGCATCAGCCACTTCTAACTTGGTTGCACTGAGCATAGTGGGATCCAGAGGTCAAGGGGAGCCTGCATGGAGAGGGTGGTTCCTGACCCACTGTGAGGGTCCACTCTGCAGTGGAGAGGTGAGGCTGCTCTCGTCAGTCTCAAGGGGGGTGGACTTTGTATGTCCTAATCAGCGAGGAATTAAATGGATTTTTGTTTCCAATCAAGGTGTGGGAAGCTGGGCAAAAGATCTCCAGGTTCATCTCATGTTCAAGTGTTTTTCTTCCCTGTTGGGTATACTCGGGCTGAAACATAACTAATTAAGAATTGGAGGGCTTTGCATGGTATCTATAGTCTCACTGAACAGAGCAGGTCTATTCCTACTGTCCAAGATGGTACCAAGGGGCCCTTCCCACCTGAAGGAAAGACAGAGAGCAGCCAGGAAGAGTTGGTCAGAACATGAGGAGTGTCTTCCAAGGGGACCTATGGCCCTGGAGAGCCACGGCATCAAAATTGTTTTAAAACATTAACCGGGGCGCCTGGACGGCTCAGTTGGTTAAGCGTCTGACTCTTGATCTTAGCTCAGGTCTTGATCTCAGGGTCATGAGTTCAAGCCCTGTGTTGGGCTCCACGCTGGGCGTGAAGCCTTCTTCAAACCAAAACAAAACAGAACATTAACTGGATCTAAAACAAAGAAAGAAGGAAAGGAAAGAAAAATCACCCAAAGCAGCAGTTCCTGGAGGCATCAAATTTCCACCCAAGGGCCACAGATAACAGACTGACCACTACCTCAGGGAATGAAAAGAACACAAACTGTTATCAAGCAGGGCCAAAGCTCCGGACACAGATGCATGAGGCTTCCAGATGCAAAAGGCTGGGTGGGTGACGGGGTCGACAACGGTAGCCAAAGGTCAGCCAAAGGTCAGACTGGGGGAGGGGGCGGGGCTTCAGTCCCTGTCCATGGTGCTGAACCTGGAGAAACAGGATTGCTCTCCACCCCTCACCCCCACCCCCAAGAGAAGGAAGAGACGGCAAAGGGTGAAAGGAAGAAGAGATGGGGGAGACACATGGAGACTCCTGGAGATGTGGCCAGGGAGAAGGAAGGTATGTTTTGACACCATTTGCAAATAATGGATTTATCAAGAAAGATTTTCATGTCTTGGGAAGTCAGTGGGTGGGCGTGCATGTGGCCCATCCCTTCCCTATCTAGTCTTAGAAAACTCAACCCTGGGGTCCCTCAGCAGTCACAGGGGACCCTATGAACTGCCCCAAGCGTCTTTCTCACCAACGGGCATCTCCCAGGCAAGGTTGGCACACAGTTTATGGCAACTCCAGGCATGGCAGGTGGCCAGTCAAGCACATCCAGGATGTTTGCTGGAGCCTTGGGTTTCAGACGTGGAGGAGGCTGGTGTTGAGGATTTCCAAAAAGAAAGACCATATAGAGAGTCTACGGCCCCCAGAGGTCTTAGAGATTCCTGGGAATGAGCTTAGAGCTAGCAAGAAAAAAAAAAAAAGGAGGCAAAGCAAAACCTATACGTTGTCACCTGGCATCCAGCCCGTCTGTCCAGAGAAGGATTTCAGCAAGACCCCTCCCTTCCTGCATTTGGACCTAAAGGAAGCACTTGGTCAGGTAGAGTTGGCAGGGGGTGGGGCGGGGGAGTGGTAGAAGGAAGAGGTGAGAGGAAACAGAAGAACCCCCTCCCTCCCATTCATGCATTTGTTCCAATTTGGAATGATGCTTCCATCTTGGGCGCTGTTCAAAAAAGACTGGAGAAGAAGATTCTCAGGGCGGGTCTGATGTTTGGGTGCGAAAGGCAGTGCCATCGGGTTGCCTTTGATGAACCCTTGAGGCCAAGGGACAATGGTCACTCCACAGAAATCAGAGCTCAAATGAAAAGAAACCAGGAAAATATATATACAAAGGTGACAACTGGAATTTTCTTTTAAAAACATGGATGGGGTAAGATAACCTGAGACGATCGGATACTTCAAGCCAATTATTCACACATCTTTCCTTCTGCTCTTGAACGTAAAAAACGTATACATATCAAATTTCAAAGAAAGCTGGCTGAATTATTGCTTTAACGCCTTCTAAAGCAAACCGAAGTGATGTATAATGAGCAGGTCATCTATGCGCACGGCCCCATTGTGACGATAAATACACTTGAAACGAGAGGGTGGGTATGTTTAAAAAATTGGAGCTGCTGATTCTTGGGAGAGGGAAGGAGGTGGAACTGGCCCATAAAGCAATCACAACCCAACCCCGTGACCCTGCCTTGGGCCACAGTCACAGCAGGAAATGGAGTCTCTTCTTCCTTGGAAACAGGCTTTTGAAAGGACCTGCCCTGGTGGGGGTTGGCGGGGGTGGCGAGGGGAGAGGTGCTCTCACAATACAGGTGTTTTCCAGAACCCGGGGAGATGGTCCAGCCTCAGACTGACGGTCCCGGAGTGACGTCTACGGTGGGTAGAAATGCACAGTGTTCACATAAAACACAAAACCACCAGCATGGACAATTCTGGGCAGCCTGGCTTCGTCCTCAGCCTCAAGTGTTGTCTGCGGAGACGTGCAAGGGCTTGAGGAGGGCGGGTCTTCGCGCCCCGATCGGCGGCGGGGCAGGGGAGCCTGTGGAGAGGCAGGAGGCACGGGGCCGTGTTCTCCACCCCACTGGAAGGGCCCAGGGAGGGAGCCTTGTGCAGGAAGGAATGGCATCAGTGTGGCCTCATCTTCGGGTTCTGACAGTTAAGGCTTCTGTTCGTTAGATGTGGCAGTGACCCTTGTCTGGAAAGGAACGGACAGTCCTGGCGTCAGCAAGAGGAACATGGGACCCTAGGTGTCTTGGCCATCAAGCCTTTAAACCTTGTCTGGTATTCTTCGAGACGGCCATCCCCCCATCCCCACAGGCCACAGGCTGGGAAAGGGGACTTTTTTTTTTTTTTTTTGGAGTGGGGTGAGGAAGGTGCCAGGTGGCCAGGTGCAGTAGAACCCACATGAAATTTAGGGTCAGGTGAGGGTTCCAGCCTGTTTCCTCAAATGGATGGCTGGAAGGTTCAGAGAGATATCACATGTAGAGCACTACACACAAAAATCAACACAGGATCCCATTCCTTATCCAAAACCCTTGAGCACAGATTACCTGGGGATTTAGAATTTGGGGGGGGGGGTTATTATATACACAGATACACATGCATATGTGCACACATATATATTATGAAACACCCCATAATATACCCGCAGCGTAAAGTACAGACATCCACACAGGTCAGGTTTTGCCACTAAGCAGGTCAGGAAAACGCTTTGTGGTCAGTGTTTTCTGCATCTGAGGTTTCCGGGGAAGGGGCTGGCGGGTCTCCTGGGCTGCTCACATCAGAGCCAGCTTTCAGGGGGTATGAGCCGTATGCTCCTACACCTAGGACTGACCGCCAGCACTTTAGTGCCTCCTCAGTGAGCCCCGGGGACCCCTCAGTGACATGGGCGCTGTTACCCCATTTTACAGATGGGGAACCTGAAGTTCCCCTGAGATATGAAGTCATTTGGGACCCACACCAGGGCATATCTAATCATTTGACTTTTTTAATATCCTTTTTTTTTTTCAAATTAAATTTTAATCATACAGGTTGTATATGAATGTAAAAATCGGAGACATTTCGGATTAAGCTAACCCCTGATGTCCTGCCTTTCCACTTCATAAAAGGGTTTTGAGATGCAGTGAGAAGTGCGTGAGCCCAGAGTCTAGGTTATCTGGCTCCTCGACCAGGCTGCCCACCTGGGTTTTTTTCCCCTAAGAGGAAACAGATCAGCACTACCCTCTTTATTGGAACCCAGAACACCCGCACCCATTTTCCCTTCTCTCTCCTAGGATACAACACCTCGAGTCTCTGACCCTTTGTCTCCCGGTCCAGGTTCCTCACTGCATCCCCACTTCATACCTGCTCAAGCTTGGTTCTCATACAGGCTTTGCCTCTTCTTGGATTTTAGCTCCTTTAACCACTGGGGAGAGGGCTCTTCTGACCTGAAACCACAAAGCCAGTGAGAATCAAGTGCGAGCCAGCCTGAGGGCTCCTTACAGGCAGGGCTGTGAGGTACCCGACCCCGCATCCTCAGTGCCCAGGTGATGCTGAGCCGGGCACTCGAAGGTGGTAAAGATGCCATGTTAATGTGATCGATGAGCAAGAAACAGGAATTAAACAAAGCGCCCAACAACAAGGAATCATAAATAAATCACGGTACGCCCATTCTATGAAATAATCTGCAGCTGTGAAGTCACGCTGACACATGAATTATCTCCGTCCATCCATCACCCCAGGCATGCCTCCATCCTTCTAGCTCTCTACCCAGGTAAATGCCTATGATGGTTAATTGTATGTGTCAACTCGGCTAGGCCACGGTACCTAGATATTTGGTTGAACATTGTTCTAGATGGTTCTGTGAAGGCATTTTTAAAGACAAAATCAGTATTTAAATCAGTCGGCTTTCAGTAAAGCAGATTACCCTCCTTATTATGGGGGGGCTTATCCAATCCCAGTTGAAGACCTTAATAGAAAAAGACTGACCTCCCCAGAAGAAGAGGGAATTCTGGTAACAGACTGCTTTGGGGACTCAAACTACAATATTGGTTCTTCCCTGAGTGTCTAGCCTACCAGCCTGCCCTGCAGATTTTGCACTTGCTGGTACCCACGATTGGGGGAGCCAGTTCCTTAAAATCAATCTCAATCTCAATCTCTCTCTAACTCTCTCTCCCTCTTCCTCTCTCTCTGTCTCTCCCTCCCTTCCTCCCTCTGCTCTGTGTGTGTCTGTGTATACACACATCCTATTGTTTCTGTTTCTTTGGAGAACACTTGACTAACACGATGTCCGTGAGACACAGATAGATGCCTTGTGTTTACCAAATAGTAACACATGACCGTTTGGGGGAGGTAAGGTTTGTTTTAACTTTTTTAAAGTGAAGAACACACATGCAGAAAACTACTCAAACCATAAGCGTGCAGGTCCGTGAATCTTCTCAAAGTGAATATATTCGAGCAGCCACCATCTCAATCATGACACTCCCGAGTATTTTAGTTTTCACTTTCTTCACGGACTTTGCTGTGTTCTCAGAAGTGCTTGTAGTGAGAACATACCCTCTTAACAAAAGCCATAAAGTCGTGACTCTTTGCAACTCTTTTCAAGAAAAAGATCGTTTTTACGAAGCATGTGTAACGGCCTTGGGAAAATGGCCCACATGAAACACGTAACAGGGAAAGAAGCTACATGTACGTTGTGATCTCAAGTACATTTTAAATTAAAATGGAAGGAGAGATGGCCTGACCTCACACTGGTGGTCTTTGGGGGGGGGGGATCATGGGTGATTTTGTTTTCTACTTTATATTCTTTTTATATTTTCCAAAATTTCTTTTTTTTTAAGATTTTATTTATTTATTTGACAGAGAGAGACACAGCGAGAGAGGGAACACAAGCAGGGGGAGTGGGAGAGGGAGAAGTAGGCTTCCCACAGAGCAGGGAACCCAATGTGGGACTCGATCCCAGGATTCTGGGATCATGACCTGAGCCGAAGGCAGATGCTTAACGACTGAGCCACCCAGGCGCCCCTATATTTTCCAAAATTTCTATGGTGAGCATAGATTACTTTATTTTTTTAAATTTTATTTTATTATGTTATCACCATACAGTACATCATTAGTTTTTGATGTAGTGATCCATGATTCATTGTTTGCATATAATACCCAGTGCTCCATGTAATACGTGCCCTCCTTAATACCCATCACCGGGCTAACCCATTCCCCCAGCCCCTCCCCTCTAAAACCTTCAGTTTGTTTCTCGGAGTCCATAGTCTCTCATGGTTCGTCTCCCCCTCCAATTTCCCCCCCTTCATTTTTCCCTTCCTTCTCCTAATGTCCTCCACGCTATTCCTTTTGTTCCACAAATAAGTGAAACCATATGATAATTGACTTTCTCTGTTTGACTTATTTCACAGCATAATCTCCAGTTAGAATGGCAAAAATTGACAAGGCAAGAAACAACAAAGGTTGGAGAGGTTGTGGAGAAAGGGGAACCCTCTTACACTGTTGGTGGGAATGCAAGTTGGTACAGACACTTTGGAAAACAGTGTGGAGGTTCTTCAAAAAAATAAAAAATAGAGCTACCCTATGACCCAGCAATTGCACTACCGGGTATTTACCCTGAAGATACAGATGTAGTGAAAAGAAGGGCCACATGCACCCCAATGTTCATAGCAGCAGTGTCCGCAATAGCCAAACTGTGGACAGAGCTGAGATGTTCTTCAACAGATGAATGGATAAAGAAGATGTGGTCCATATATACAATGGAATATTACTCAGCCATCAGAAAGGATGAATACCCACCATGTGCATCAACATGGATGGGACTGGAGCATATACTACTTTATAATCATACACAAGTACTCACAAGATCCAACCTATGTTGATCTCAGAGAAAGTTCCTGACCCCAACCCCTAGAGGGCTCAGGGAACTTGCTGACCCAGCTGGGGTGGGATGGGGGGTGTGCAAGGAAGGAGAGGTCCCCTGGGCAGACAGGACTCTGGGGTGCCCCAAGCAAGCCTCACCCGATGGCAGAGGCACCAGACCAGGCCTCCAGAGAGGTTCCTGAGACCCTGGTCTGGGGGCTCCTCCAGCCCCGGAGAAACACTGGAGTGCTCAGCTGACTCCAGAGCCACCCTGCAATTCTGGTATCTCCAGAGCACGAGAGGCACCATCTCAACTATGGCCTTGTTTCTCTTAACCTCTTGTCCTTTTGCTTCCCACAGCCCGCTCTGTGCTCTGGTAATAGGCACTGCCTACAGACCCCCTGTGATGTCAGGCCTCTGGGCCTTTGCATGTGCTGTGACTTAGGCCTGGGGAACCCCTCACGCTGCCATCTTTTTGTCTATCGTGACTCAGCTCAGGCAACTCCTCTTGGAAGCCTTTTTTTTTTTTTTTTTTTTAAAGATTTTATTTATTTATTTGAGAGAGAGAATGAGATACAGAGAGCATGAGAGGGGGGAGGGTCAGAGGGAGAAGCAGACTCCCTGCTGAGCAGGGAGCCCGATGTGGGACTCGATCCCGGGACTCCAGGATCATGACCTGAGCCGAAGGCAGTCGCTTAACCAACTGAGCCACCCAGGCGCCCCTTGGAAGCCTTTTTCTGCACTTTCCTTCCTCAAGTCTGGGTTATGAGTCCTTCCTCTATCACCGGGATCAGATAAAGAGCCAGAGAGGAAGTAGTTTTTTGACTCTGTGGGTCCTGGGGTGCCTGCTACAACTAGTCAACCCCACAGCCCTAACGGGAGCAGCCCTATATGGAGAGGAATGGGTGTGGCTGGGTGCCAATAAAGATTTACACAAACAGACAGTGGGCGGAACTTGGCCCATGGGCTACAGCTTGCCAAACCCCGCTCTGTCGCAGCACTTACAACATTACAACTTAGTGTGAATAATCCCTCACTTTTATGTGTTAACTTGCGGTAAGAAAAGCCCGATGCATGGCTCGATCTCAAGACCCTGAGATCATGACTTGGGCCGAAATCAAGAATCGGACGCTCAACTGACTGAGCCCCCCGGGTGCCCCAGAATCCCACTGTCCTTTCTCGAGCACGTCTGCAAGCCAGTGCCAATGCAAAGGGCTCTGCACACACTTTCTCCTTTTGTCCTCATGACCACCGTGGAAGGTTAGAATGATGAGTCAACCCATTTTGCAGATAAGGAGACTGAGGCCCAGAGAGGCAGAGTAACACCCCCCACCCCGCCCCCAGGCCAAGCAGCTCGGCTAGACTAGGTCAGTAGTCCCACAACACAGCCCTGGATTTCCATGTGGGACATGGAGGGGGGTAGGGGAAGAGTAAGGCCAGCCGGCCTGATTCCTGGTCTTCTTCCCCCCCACCCCAGCGTGTTTTTAGATTTCAGACTGCCAAGAGTTCACGTGAACAAAGTTCTGCTGCTAGAGGGAAACACACAGCTGCAACTCCCCTTTGCATCCAGCTCTAAGACCCAGATAAGCACCCCCCATAATTGCATCCTGAGTCCAGGGTGGAAACCTCATCCCCAAGACCCCTCACCTGTCGTCCTTCTCCATGCTGGAGGGCAGCACGCGACTGCCCAGCTGGAAGGGGGACTTGGGGGTCTTGGGCTGGGGGGCCCAGCCTGGGGCCTCACTGGGACTGTCGGCCTCTGGCCTCTTGTGCAGCTGAGCCTGGGGAGAGAAGAGAGAGCCGGGTCTGTTACCACCTCTGGTCTGCGGAAGGCTCCCATCTGATGGCACCGTCACTGTTTGGCAACAACAGGGCCCCCCAGCAACTGAGCGGACCCAGGCAGGAAACACAGGGGCGGGGGAGATGCCACCTGACCTTGGAGGCTAAGAGAAATCGGAGGCCAGGCGAGTAGTCTACGCAGCTGCCCTTGGCCACCAGGATCAAAGAACCACCACCAAAACCCCACACAATCATGTCCTCTCCTCTTTGATGGAAAAGCCACCACCTTGGGACAGGATGTTCTGTCTCCTTTCACTTCCCAAGAACCCCGGAACGGAGGTAATGGCCCCATCTTGCAGATGACACTCAGTTCTGCGAAGCTTCTTGGTCCCGTGTCCACGTGGATAAGATGAGATTTTGACTATCATGTTCCCACAGGAAAAAGGCAGGGCCGATTTCCCCCATTTTGGGGGGGCTATGGTCGGGAACGGGATGACAGTATGATGTTCAGAGCTCCCCTGGGGGCCCGGGGGTGTGCTGGTGGCAGGTGACAGTGTCTCCGAGGCAACGCTGGACGGCCCCCATCACCATCGTCCGCCTGACACCTCTCTGCGCCGAGCAGCCGCCGTTTGGCGACCAGGCCTAACGTATGTGACGCACGTCAGCAGAAGTAGAGGCTGGCTTTCCCCATTTTACAGAGGAGTAGCCTCAAGGTCAAAGGTCAAGCAGTGTGCCTAGAGGCACACAGTGTTCAAGACCTGGGATTCACCCTGGCTCTGCCCAGCCCCAACCCCAACCCCAGGGCTCCTTCCAGAATGAGCCCAGTAGCCTCCCCCGACCGTTGCTGACTGCCAGGTTCAAGGAGCTCAGGCTAACTGTAGCAAACGAGTCGCAGGAGCCTCGTCTCGACAGCGTGCGGGGGACCCGAGCGGCGTCCAGGGACCCAAGCAAGGCCTCGGGAGTTCCGCGGGGCGCCCGCCCCGAGCCCGCGCCTTTGCAGTCTGCTGCGCCGGGCCGCCCGGTGACACGGCATTTGTTCCGACGCTGGAAACGAAAGGCAGGAAACCCCTGGCCTAGGGCAGCGGCCGCCACACGGTCCCATTTGGCAGGTTTATAAATCAGCCACAGGGACAGGCGTGCGTGTGCTGTTCATGGACTTTTTATCTTGCAAAAAATGGCAGGTACTGTGGCCGTGTGGGCTACTACTGGGGGAAGCTGGGTGAGGCGCGCATGCCCACCCCCCGCACTATTTCTGCAACTTCTTGTGAGTTGAACTGTTTCAAAATTGGAGGGGAGGGAGGGAGGGAGGGAGGGAGGGAGGAAGGAAGGAAGGAAGGAAGGAAGGAGAGAGGGAGGGAAGGAAGGAAGGGAGGGTGGGTGGAAGGGTTGGAGGATGGGAGGAGGGAGGGAGGGAAGGGGGGATGGGGGAAGGGAGGGAGGGGAGGGGGAATGGGGGAAGGGAGGGAGGGAAGCACACATGGGGCCTGTTCTCCTCGCTGCCGAGGTTGAGGGTAGCTCTGGGTGTGAAGCTTGTTACCTTTAGCACTGCCGGGTCCATGCCTGGAAACACAGGCATCCTCTGTGGATGGCTGGTGGGGGTCCTCTCAGCCCTGGAGGGCTTCTCCTCCTCCTCATCGGACTCTTCCCTCCTGGGAGATTTCTCTTCTGTCGCAAAGAAAAGAGCACTGACGTCACTGGCAGCCACCGGATCCTCTGCACAAAGTCCCTCATGCAGTCCTCGCACCAGCCCAGCCCAGAAGTCGTCACTGGCCCATTTTACGGATGAGGACAAACTCAGGTTCCTCATGGCTGACAATGCGGTATGACGGATGTTCTCCTGGGAGAAGGCACAGACAGACCCCCCTCCTGGCTCCTGGCTCCTTCCCAGTCAGGGAAAGAGAAGGAAGTCTCTGGCAGAGAGGCAAGGAGACGGAAACACCTTCAGCCAGCAATGCACGGGGCTGGTGGTCTCAGAAGAGGGCGTGGAGGGCTTCATGTGTCTCGTGGAAGGCCTGACCAGAAGCCACTTCCCTTCGCAAGAGTCCCCATTGCTGAGACTTCACTCCATTGCCATGTTCCAGCCTCATAGGAGAGACTTTGGCGACATGGACCGTTTGTCCCCACTCCTCCGGGAGTGAGGGGTGAGGAGTTTCAGCCTCCCGGAGGCCCTGGCCCGGGCTTGGGCGCAGTGAGGAGTGCGGGGAGGAGGTGGGGATGGACGAGGAGGAACCAGGCAAGGCCTGCTCCCCTGGAGCCCCTAGGCCATGCAGGGAACTGGGATGTGTTCAGAAAGCATACCCCCAGGCCTCCCCCAGCCCCAGGCCGGTTCCTTGAGGCTGCTGGGAACCAGACTGCTGCTGCCACGTTCCAGCTAGGGGTACTGGTGTGATTCTGTCCCCATGTTGGTTTTTATTTGCTCCAGGCAGCTCGGTGGAATTTGGCTCAGAAAACCCAGAAAGTGTGCAGAGGTCTCAATCAAGGCATTTAAACACTTCCTTTAATAATAAACATGAGGGGGGTGCCTGGGTGGCTCAGTCGGTTAAGCGGCTGCCTTTGGCTCAGATCATGATCCCAGGGTCCTGGGATGGAGCCCCGCATTGGGCTCCTGCTCAGCGGGGCATCTGCCTCTCCCTCTCCCTCTGTGCGTGCTCTCTCTCACTCTATCGCGAGTAAATAAATAAAATCTTTAAAATAATAATAATAAACATGAGGTAGGAGAGGGAATAATAAACATGAGGTAGGAGAGAACAAACCCCATGTGAACAAAGGCCCTGCAAGTGTTTGGGGGACACACCACAGCATATGTGCAGAGTAGGGAGGTCACCTGCTACGGTTTCCAAGAGGAGATTTTGCTTCTTAACACTCCTCCATGGCTCCCCATCCACAAAGTCGAACTCCTTAGCAAGGAATCACGACTGTCCATGAGCAGGCCTCTGTCCACCTTTCCGGCACGACCCCTGCTATTCCCGGCTTGAGCGGCCCTGAACTGCTTAGAGAGACCTCTGCCGCACACAGAGATGGGCTTCCCGCACCCCTGCCCCTTTGAGCCCACTGTTCTGTATGGAATACCCTTCCCTGGCTGATGCCTATTGGCTCTTTGAGATTCAGTTCAGGTTTTGACATAGGACTCAGCCAAAAAAGTCCTTAGAGGAAAATGAGTAGCCTTAAAATAATTCATTGGAAACATAAAGACTGATGATAAATAGAACCGATCTTTCAACTCGAGAGTCTGGGCAAAGACCCGCAAACAAACCTCAAGAAAGTATCAGTGACTTTAGTAAGGGTAAAGGCAGAAACAGCAAAAACCTATTAAGTTGTATCTCTGTCCTTCACAACCCGTGGAGCCCCAGTGAATATATCATCCTGAGAAAAACCTTTTTCACCTAATTTCTAATAAGGTCTGTAGAATAAGAGAGCACAGGTTCCTATGTAACTGTGTTCTAACATCCTACAGCCTACAAAGTCAGGAAGTTCTTCTTGGTGTCTAACCTAAATCCGTCCTGCTGTTCAGTGTGGCATCTGTGGAGAAGGGAGGGCACGGAGTACCTGTTGAGTCCTTGAACATCCACGCGTTGTCAGCCTCCTCCTCCAAAGGAGACCTGCTCTCCGACTCACTGACTCGGCTGCGCCGGAGGGAGTGGGAGATGGGAGCCCGGCGGCGGCTTCTCTTGCTGAGCTGCACCCGGGTCTTGAGGGCACTTGAGTCGAGGACTGAGGTTTGCTTTGGGAGGGCAGGCAGGAAGAGGGAGAAAGCAAAGGGAACCATTAGTTGAGGGCACCGCCCACGGGAGCTTCCCTGACGCACGAGATGCTGTGGGTGGTACGTGGGCCAACATGTTCACATTTTTATGGCCACCGCAACACTGTAAGCCCCAATGACTCCGCGAAACACACCACGTAGGCTGGTTACAATGATCACATGAGTGTGGAAGGTCCTGGCACAGCCCGAGTGGACATGAATGAAATGCCTTTTCCCTCCTGGTGACGTAGGAGCATGGAAGCTGGAACTTCCATCGGTATACAGCAGGGGCCCAATCAGTGTTTGTTTGCTTGCTGAATGAATAACTGGATACATCACCTAACTAAATCCTCGTGGGAACCCTATTCACACGGGGCCCGGGAGCTGAGGCATCCTCGGTGCGGTCCCCCCTCCACCCACAATAATTGGGGGGGCAGGTAGAGGGTGCAGAGCAATGCACTTGCGCCAAGCCTTTGCCTACAAGCATCACACTCTGAGCAGAGGCAGGTGGACAGTCCGTGACTGAGTGACGAAAGGTGTCAGGGGGGCACACCAGCCAGGGGCGCCCAGCCAGGAGGTGGGGCAGCCCCTGGCCCAGCGATCGCCTGGGGGAATGGTGGCGAAGAACTCAGAGCTCTGTGTTCAAATCCCTCTCGGTTCAAATCCTAGCTGCATGAGCCGCGGACTTCACCTCCCTGAGGTGCCCCTCTTTGTAGAAAAGGGGATCACGGGAGTACCTGCCGCCCACGGTGGTCGAGAGAATTCAGTGAGTCCGGGCGGGGCAAGTCCTGGTTTGAGACAGTGTCTGACCAAGGCTGACACAGGCAGCAGCTGTTACCGGCCATCTCCCGTGCTCGCCTGAAATGCGGGGTCCTCCCTCTCGGGTCTGCTTTGGAGAAGCTCCATCAGCCAAGGCCTTTTCAAGGAGCAATGACGGGCTAATTTCGGTGAATCATTTCCCACCGGTTGGTAAGTGGCAGACACCACACGGGGGGCGGGAGGAGGGGGCTGATGTTTGTGCAGCTTCTTCTCAAGGTGGTCACAATGGCGGCCAGTGGGGGGAGCTGATGGGGCTGGGGGGGGAGGGACGGAGGTCCCAAACTGGGGGATCGCTTCTCAGATCCAGTTTTTCAGACTCAGAGAAAGGGGGGAGGGAACTGCCCCAGGAAGGAGCTGGCTTGCAGGGCAGCTGGGTGTGTTTCCCCGGGGCTACCCCTCGGCCACAGGCTGGGGCAGGGCCTGGATGCCTTGGTGCCTCAGCTTCCCTTTCAGCCTCCAAACGGCCCCCACAGGAGCCGCCAGTTGTGGTGGGCAGTGCCCGGAGACTTCAGTATGTGATAAATAAGCAGCCAGACCTGGGATCGGGGACACTCGCATTTGAGTCACCCGATGGCCACGTTGGTTCTCCCATCTGCAGGATGGGGCAGGAATTTTTGCCTCCTGGGGCTACTGGCCTATGAGCAGTCTCACCACTCGGGGACTGGTGGCTGTTGACACCGCTGTTGGTATTTATAATGGACCCTGAGAAAGAACGGCTTAGTGTTCTAGAAGGAAAGTCCAGCGGATTGTGCCATGGCCCGGGGACATCCTATAAGCACGTAAATTACAGCCGCGCTTGGCACAGAGCTTGAGCTTGGTACGTGTTTGTTGAATGAATACCTGAACACGTCACCTAACTGAATCCTTCCAACCCACACCATGTGCATGTTTATATAATGGGGTGGCCCAAGGGAGACCAAACTTGTGTCTTTCCCCATCTCTGCCCTTAATCCAGAGGTGCCAGCAAGAGACTCTGACTATAGTTAGAAGGGGGAATTCCCTTTGAGGATCCAGAGGAAGCCCCTTCTCCCAAAGCACTGGGGGTTCCTTCTCCGGGGGGGGAATCTGGGTAGCCATCCCTAAGGGTGTGGGCATGAGGCTTTACTGCCAGGAGACTGGGTTGCTTTTAGGTTTTGCACCATTTAGATGATGCATTCACAGGAGGGTGGGCTGGGGGGTGGGTAGCCCTACTGTCAGGGGAGGAGAATAATGGGACTTTGAGGACTGAAAAGGAAACTGTGCCTGCCCCCTGCAGGTGGGGCTCCTGTGGGAGTAAAGAGGACAGGTACTGGTCTGGAAGGGGCTACAGCGGGATGCCGTTGGGCCTGGGCGGCTGGCATCCGGGAGGCTGGTTCTGCTTGGGACCTAGAAGAGCTGAGTTCTAGGGGCTGCTCCCGGGGACCCACGTGAGGGCTATCTATGCCTGAAGGGTCCCCCTTCCCGGAGCTGCCACTACCCATTTACAGAGAGACTTGGATCTGCGGGCATCAGAGACACGTCCCACTGAGCAAGACCTTGGTGAGAACACCCAGCAGAATGGGTCTGAGCAAAACTCCAAACTCTGCACACCTGGAATTGCAAACCTCAGGCAGCCCACCCCCCCAACTGTCTCCAAGCCCCCGGAGATGAGGCACCAGACTTCCTGCTTACCAGACACATGGGGGCTAGGATCAGTTTTAATTTGAACCCATGTGATTATATTTGAGGTCGTGGAGCCCACTGTGCCGGTTATCAGTGGGTGAGGAAGCCAAGGCTCAGAGAGGTGAAGACATGTGCCCCAAGACACACAGCTGGTGTGTGGCAGGTGCAAGCTACACACAGACATCAGTCCCTCGCAAAGACTGTTCCCTCTGCACCCACCACAGGGGTCCCTGGCACACAGATTCTACCCCTGAGAGGGGCCACCCACTGGGAGATGCCAGAGCATCCCTTTAAGAAGAAAGGACTCTTTCCAACACACGCTCCCAGTTACAGACTTACATCAATGAAGGAGAAGTCGTCCACCCTCTTCACGGGGCAGGGGTCTGGCGGAGGCAGCCCCTCCATCCCATCGGTGGATTCCAAATCGGTACTGGATTGGTCCACGCTGGTGCTCCGCTGGTCTCTGGAGCAGCTGTGCTGGTCCCCGGCCGAGGTGGCCTCCGTTTGGGAGGACAGTGAGGACAAGCGGCTGCTGGGGAGCTGCTTCCGGGCCGACACGGCACTGCTGTCCGGGGACGGGGACTCGGGGGCCAGACTACGAGAAAGGAAGGAAGAGAGACCTCATTTGTGCAGGTGGTTGGACAGAACTGAATTTCCAGCAGAGGAGGTGCAGAAAGCAGGTTCAGGCTGTGCTTTCTAAGACACAGGACATCCCCTTAGGCTATGTCCTTTCTGGGCAAGCCTGGCGCTGTTCGTGTGCCTCCAGAACACCTGGACAGGGATGGAATGGGAGGGGCCGGTCCGGTCCCATTCCAGACCCTCCAGCCCTGCCCTGGGCAGGAGGGCGGGAGACACTGGGCACACGTGGCGACTGGGCCCTCACCATGTGGCGAGTGCGAGCCCAGAGTATAGAGTCCACACTGGATTCCCACCACTTTGGAAAAAAAAAAAGAGAGAAAAAGAATATAAAATACTGATGCATGCTGAACTGATAATATTTCGGATCTGGATTCACTAAAATATCGTTATTTAAATTAAATTGTTAAGATGTTTCTTTTTTACTCTTTTGAGGTGGCTCCTGGGACATCTTAAATGACCCACACCTCGTGTATTTCTGTTGGACAGCGCTGACGTCGATCAAAAAATCACCAGCAGTCCCTTCTGGTAGAGCAGGAAGCAGGGGAGTTTTCCGCATGGTTCCGTTCATTCATGCATGCATTCAGTCAAGATTTACTGAGCACTTACTACGTGCCAGGCACTGCTTCCCACTGAGTCACTGAATCCTCTCCCCAGTCCTGAGAGGCCGCCACAATGCTATCAGGTAGGATTAGCCCCAGGAAGTTAAATATTAACCTCGCTAAAGACGAGGAAACCAAGGCACAGAGATGTGAAGTGGCTTTGCCCAAAGGGGCAGAACTCACTCCGGAATCCATGCCCTTGACCCTCTCTGACTTCTGGGATTTCTTCCCATGGTAATGTATTTAAGTACGGCTCGGATAACTGGAACCACATAAGACAGAAACGTAAAAATAAGTTAAGTCATTATGCTAAAAAGCACTCCCCATTAAAAAGACACCAAAGTCAAGAGCATGGGAGAGCCAGCCCTGAGGAAGGGCAGCCGGGCACAGGACACCACCTCCTGAGAGGAGGGTCTGCCCTGGAAGCAGGGCCGCACCCCTGCCCAGAACCTATCCTGGTGCTTCACGGCGGGAGCACATCCAAGCTCTGTCTGCCCTGGGATGATTTTATTACTCGGAACAGGCAGGATGTGGGGGTGCGGGGTGGGACTGAAGCAAACCCCCCACCTCCGCCAGACAAGAGGCAAATACCACCGAGGAGGCAGCAGATGGCGCTGCTGACCAGGGCTGGGGACGCGCGACTGCGGGACGGGCCAGGGAGGGGGCGCTGCAGTACCTCCGAGGAACAAAAGGGGGCGCCCACCCACAGGAGCGGCCCCAGGTCCCAGAGGCCGGCTGGGGGGAACGGAGGCTCAGGAGGGGGGCAAAACCGAGACGCAGGCTTCCGGACTCAGAGTCCAGAGGGCTCTTGCAGGAAATCTAAGTGAAGTCTAGTGGTATTTAAGGACGCTCATTAACGGCACCCACGTCACGGGTTCGGCGAGAAAAGGCTTTCACAGGTACTACACGGGTATCACCTTTGCTTCCTTTTGTCTTCTTCGTACCCATTTTCAATTCCATCCACCTCCATCCGACTTTCACATCGTCGGCTGTGGGACATAACCCAGTAGAGGCTTGTGACGACCACTCCCGGCTGGAAGCGCCGGGGAAGCAGGTGGGGGACCTGGGGTTGAGTCCGCCCGATCCCTGGGCATACCAACCACAGGCGAGGAAACCGACTCGCACAGAGACACGGCCAGCACAGGGCCATGCCGGAGGCAACCCAGGTCTCTCTGACTTCAAAAGACCACGCAGCCCTGACCGTGGTGGCGTGACCACGCGATCCCAGGGTCCTGGGCTAGGGAAGACGTGAGCTGAGAACACGGCAGTGTCCACCCCATGTGTCCACGAAGCCACTCCTGTGCTCGATCCCACCCCAGGGGGAGAAGAAAAATTGTACTTTTAAAACAATGAACAGGGGCCAGGAGCAGGTGCTCCTACTACGTGCCAGGAAATATGCTAATTGCCCACAGGTTCCCCTGCCAACAACCCCGTGTGGTGGGGAGCCTCAGCCTTCACCTCTGCAAGATGGGGCAACAGGATTAGACGTTAACACATTTACGTGCTTACAACAGTGCTTGGCACGTCTGCTCAATAAAGCCCGGCTGTTTCTACAAGCATCATTCCCTTCCTACAGGGGACGAATGTCAACTCTGGAAGGCATAGAACTCAGTTACCCAGAGTCCCATCGGCAGCTGGGGTGGAGCCGGAATTCGGGGCTGCCTGCCTCCTGTATCGGGCAGACATCTGAGGGCCCTACAGGCCGTCAACTGGGGCGATGTTAAATGCAAGACAGCTTATGAAGCAACATGTGGGGCATGCTCCTCTGTTTGTAAACACACACGGACTTACTGAAAAAAAAAAAGTCTAGACAGACATCTAGCAAGAAGCATCAGTGCCCTCATTAATGACCCGTGCGCTGGGGTTACAGGTTTTTTCATTTTCTTTGTACTTCCTTTCATCGTGGCCAAATACACATAACGTCAAGGTGACTATCAGTGACGTTGAGCACGCTGACCGTGTGGTGTAGGCACGACCACGATACAGTTCTAGGACATCTTCCCAAAAGGAAGCCTGGCGCTTAACCCACCCCCAGCCCCTGGCACCTAATCTACTCTCTGTCTCTATGGATTTACCTATTCTGGACATTTCGTATATCCTTTTAAAATAATTTTTTTGTACTTTCTAAATTTCTTTTTTTCGGACAAGAATGGATTACGCTGCTACCTACAGACAACACAGGTTCGAGGAATATAGAAATGAGGGGGCACGTGGGCCACGCTGCCTTCCATCCAGATGCCCCACCCTGCAGCCGGGAGCCCCGCAGGCCCTACCTCTCCCCGCTCTGGCGCTGGTCTGTCCATGTCCCATACTGGCTGTCGGCTTCCTGCACGAGGGTGTCGGTGTCCTTGGCCTCGGGGGGCCGCCTGGAGAAACACTGCTTCAGCTGGTCCTGCAGAGACAAGCCAGAGGGGAGAGATTTCCATCAGGGGAAAATGCTCAGAACCTGGTCTCCCGGCTGACACAAATCACACGGCATTGCCCCCGGCTCAAACCCGCCCCAGCTCTCTACTGTGCTTAGAGGCCGGTGCAGATGTCTGGGGTGGGCATTAGGGTGACCAACTGTCCCAATGTGCCCAAGACACCACAGGAGGCAGGACGGTCAGTGTTAAAGGCAAGCAAGCTGGGATGAAGGCGTCACCCGTGCAGGGTCCTGCTGGGCACCATGCTGCCCATCCTCAGTGCCCCTCTGTCCGCCTAGCACCGCATGCAGGACCATCTTCTCTCCATCTTGGGTCTCCCAGGACTTGTCCACCTGGTTAGGGCACTCCCTCAGCTGTCCCCCGCCCCCGGGTTCCCACCACCACCGCGCTTCCAACACAGCATCCGCGGAGCATTTAACTGTGCCCAGCTTTTTTTTTTTTTTATTGTTATGTTAATCCCCATACATTACATCATTAGTTTTAGATATAGTGTTCCATGATTCATTGTTTGTGCATAACACCCAGTGCTCCATGTAGAACGTGCCCTCAATACCCATCACCAGGCTAACCCATCCTCCCACCTCCCCCCCCAGAACCCTCAGTTTGTTTTTCAGAGTCCATCGTCTCTCATGGTTCTTCTCCCCCTCTGATTTCCCCCCCTTCATTCTTCCCCTCCTGCTACAGTACAACCCAGTGATCTCTCCCCCTGCTGAGCTCTTCCTGCCTACCCTGGACTCACTGTTGTACCAGGTAAAGTTCGACATCGAAGTTATTTACTCCATAGAAATTTACTGAGCGCTTACTATGTGCCAGGCACCAGGGAACTGGGCTTGGTGGCGGGGGGGTGGGGGTGGGGGTCACGGCACAGACGAAGCCCCTCAGAGTCTGTAACTTAGCACGAGGTTGGGATGTTCTATCATCTTTGCTCACACTCCACGCCTTTTTGCAGCTTCTACAAAACCGTTTTTGGCGGAACAAGCCTGTGTGGTCCAGGGGAACGAACCATTTGGGGATACTTGTGTACCCCGGGATGCTCAAGGGGGTGCTGTGGGAGGGGTGTGTGCAAGGACAGGAATTCAGAATTAAGCCCTCAGCCGCCTCTGATAAACAGCCACGCTCGAGGACCCCAATAACAGCTTAATGTCCAAACAACCCAACACCACTCACTGCCCACAGAACACTGTCTCTAGTCACCAAAAGAATATATGTTTGTTGTAAAACATTTAGAAATTCTAGAAACGCACAAAGAGAAACGCTTTAAAAATACCCGTCACCCATGGACAATACTCTGGCACAGTCCTGCCCGGAATTTCCCCTGGGTCACTTCATCCAGATCCTCACCTTTAAATGGCTGAAGAAGATCCCACTGGATGGACTCAGTGCCATTCATGGGACCAATCCCCAAGCGCTGGGCATTTAGGTTGCTAAATATTTTTCCCTATTCTAAACAACATGACGAACATCCTTGAGGCTCAAGTGACACATCTCTGTGATTATTCCCCACAAGAGAGATTCCTAAGTACAGAATCACCAGGTCAAGGGGTGGCCTATTTTTAAGGCTTTGGCTCCTGATGAGTGAGCGGGCCTTGGGACAGGCTGCCCAATCGCCAAGCCCATGGGCAGTGTGTGTGTGTGGGGGGGGGGGTGGTGGTGTATGAACGCTTTAGGGATGAAGTCAGTCTCCACTCGGGGAAACTCGGGAGGTTTTTGCCTTGAAAGATCACCTGACAGTCTCAGACGCCCGCACCCTGAACAGAATTCTCCCTGGCACCCAGGAAGAGAAGTGGTCATCTGCGCATGCTCCCAGTTAAAATACTGTTTTTCAAAGATGTCACAGAATCGGGCATTCCCTAACTTAATCCCCTACATGGGTCAGATTCAGAAGCCAGAGGGTGGGGACTCAGGGGTTCCTTCTGGTGGGCTTGGCATTGCTGCCCTGAGCTCCTGCAGGGGGCTTGGGTGTGTCCCCCCCCAGCCCCATGCTAAGATCAGCAGGAGGCATGGGGTTGACAGCTCTGGGTCGCGGCTCAGGGGAAGGGGAGTCCTTGTCTCTGCTCTGCTCCTGCTGTGTGGCCTGGCATTCAAGCCTCACTCTCCTATTAGAAAAGCAAGGGTTGTTGTGTGGCTTCAAAGAGGTCTCTGGAAATCATTCGGCTTAGGAGCCAGGAGCCAGGTATCAGAACCATTTTCTTTCTTTTTTTTTTTAAAGATGTAAAAAAGATTTTATTTATTCATTTTGAGAGAGAGACAGACAGACAGAGAGAGCACAAGCAGAGGGAGAAGGAGAAGCAGACTCTCCGCTGAGCAGGGAGCCTGATGCGGGGCTCGATCCCAGGACCCTGAGATCATGACCTGAGCCGAAGGCAGACACTTAACCATCTGAGCCACCCAGGCACCCCAATCAGAACCATTTTCATAGTCCTCTCCCCACCGGGGGACGGGGGAATCTTTCAGTACTCAGGGATGGAGGAAGGGAGGTCCAGGTGGGGCCTCTGGAAATAGGAATGGCAAGGTGGGTAGGATGCTGAGGGTGGACTCAGGGCGGTTGCTTTCTGGCAAGTTGCTTTCTGGCCTCCTTCAGATGGCCTGGAGGCAAGGGAGGTGGGAGCCGGACATTAATGGTGTTCAGCAACCACAGGTGGGTTTCCATCCATCCCTGTCTGTGGGCCCTCCTGCAGAGGTTTAGGATTCGCGCACAGGGGTGTGGGACCCCCACGGGCAGGGACGCATGCCTTCTGCCTCCACCGCCTACCTAATGCCACACTTCAGATTCCCAAGGGTAGCACACCTGACTCCTCTCTCCCTCACTCCCCCAGTCCTTCAAAGTCTCCTTCTGGAACTTTCTGTCCAGCCTCGGCCAGCTCCAGGGTCTCCCTGCCTCCCTCACTTTCGGTTCTTCCCATGACACTTCCCAAAACCAAAATCTGGGCCTGAAGGGTCCCTGCCAAAGCCCTTGAATAGCCCATATCCCTCAGGGTGAAGTCCAAGCACCTTAAAAATGGCTTGTGGGACCTTCATCAATGGGGCTCTTCCCCCCGCTCCGCCCCATCCCCTGCCCCTTCCGGGCCCTTCCACTAGCTGTGCCACCCTCATGTGCCCCAGGCCACTCACTCTCTCTCACCTCCAGACCTGCTGGAGCAGCCGCTACCTCCCGGCTATCCTTCAGATTTCAACTTTGATGGCTCTTCTTCCAGGAAGCCCTCCCTGAACCATCCCCTAGACCTCAAGTCTCTCTATCCGTGCTATTCAAGATGATAGCCGCTAGCCACATGTGGCTATTCGAATTTAATTTAAATTTGTTCAAATTTAAAAATACGAAGAATTCAGTCCCTCAGTGGCACTAGCCACTCCCAGGGTTCCACAGCCCCATGGGGCTACCACAGTGAACAGCACAGCTACAGAGTATTCCCATCGCTGCAGAAACGTTCTGGAGGACGGCACTGCTGTACAACTTCCCACAACATAATAATTATAATTGACCTGTTTCTTTCCAGTCTCCCTTGGACGAGCACTGTTTCTGGATCCAGAATGTCTGGATTCATTACATAGTAGCTGTGTGACGTTGGGCAAGTGACTTCACCTCTCTGTGCCTTCGTGTCTGGACAAAGCAGATGTTAAGTATTTGGCTGAATGCCATACTCTTTAACACAGACCCCCTAAGTTTGGAGTAATTCAGGGATCAGGATGATCTAAGGGAATTCATCTTATAAATAAGGCTTAAGAAAGCAAACCGTTTATCAGCACTTTCTCCGGTGAGTATCCTGGTAACCTTGTGTGCGCTGCAAATTATTCATGCCTCCTCCCTCTGGCAGACCCTGGCAGCTCTTCAAATCAAGTGAGACTTGAGCTTTGCTCCCAGGGTTAGGAGGCCTTGAGATCAACCACCAAAGGGCCCCAAAACTCTTCTAGAAAAGTCAGATTTGTAACTAGCTCAAAGGCAGGATATTCTTCCAATTCAGTTTTGCCTCAGAAGCTGCTACAAAAACCCTCACCGTCCGCAGGCAAGTAGATACCGACCGGGTCGTCTGAACACACACCTGATAAACTCACGATGAAGACGCACCCATCTGAGGCACACAGGTGTCCCGGGGAGTCCCCCGTCTGGAACATGAGCCAGGCTCTCGTGATGTGCACCCATGATTGATAGCCACCCAATGCCCACCCACACTGCAGTTGTCATTTGTCACAAGAGAATAATCAAATCGTGTCCTTTAAAGCAAGAAGGACTCTTGAGTTGATTCAGTTGACCGTTTTCATATGAGAAACTGAGGCATAGAGACAGGAATTGCTGTCTGGCTCTTAGTTCTCCCAGTGAAGAAGAGGCAGCACTGGGACACCGAGTTCCTGTCCTGGAGGTCCTTCCAGCCCCCAACATCCACCTGCCTCTACCTTTCCTGATGCTTTGAGAGGCTCTGAGGAGGAAGTGTCTATTACAATGGGAAAATGTACATGAGAATGCTCTTAAAAACTTCAACAACTTGGCAGGTTTAAAAACCACTTGCTCAGCCCAGTAGCTCACCAAACCCCAAGCCTCTGGTGGGTGACGACCTTGCGTCAGCCCAGAGCCCATAATGGGTAACTTCGTAACAGCCGTGCCGGGGAGACCAGGCTAACACAGGCCTTTAAGGGCTGTGTTTAAACACGCCGTAACACGCATCCTGAAACTTAAAACATGCATAACCCTCGACTCAGCAATTCTGGTTTCAGAAATTTATCTCAAGAAAATCATTAGACACACCTGCCAAGATCTATGAACACGGATGCTCCCTGCAGGGGAGCAAATATTGCAAAATACTGGGAATATCACTGCAAATTCCTGGAGACATCACTGCAAAATCTTGGAAATGACCTAAACGTCCAATAAGATGGGGATCGGTGAAATGCAATACGATATATCCATACAAAATAAACACAGCCAAAAGAATATTTACTATCAGAAAAAGATATCCATCTTATACTAGCAAATGTGAAAAAAAAAGGTAATGCGACAGCACACACGTGTGTGTGTTATGAGACCAGTTTTGTAAAAATGCATAAATGTATAATGAGCACAAGCGAAGGAAAACTTCTGGAAGGCCCCCCAGCAAACCGTTACCAGTGGCACCATCCATGGGGAGTAACAGGCAATTACTGATGATGACTTATGTAGCATCTGAACTTGTAGTTTTATATCCCACTATAATCAGACAGTACCATCAAAATCAAATAAAATTTATTAAATCACACCTCTAATACGATCATATTGTACACACCATGAATGGAGAACAAATCAGAAATCTTCACTTGTTAATCTGTATCAGAACCCAGCAAACTTTTTCTCTACAGGGTCAGATAGTAAATATTTGGGGCTCTGTGGGCCCAGTGAGTCTCTGTCCCGATGACTCAACTCTTGCCAGTTACAGACAATATGGGAGTGTGCGTGGTTGTGTTCCAATAAAACTTTATTGACAAAACAGGTGGCTGGCTGGATGTGGCCCACAGGCAGCTTGCTGGTCCCTGACCTCTACCCTTTGGAGTACCAGCTGCATGAAAACGGGGGCCGTTCCATCCAGTGCTGCATGCCAGCACTTAGAACAGTGCCTGGCCTATGGTAGTTGTTGAATGAATATTTGTTGGAGGAAAAGTGTTTCCAAAAATAACTTTTTTTTTTTTTTTTTTTTTTGCAGTGAGTAGGTGTGAGCTTCTAAACCAGAAAAGGCGATGCAGTTAGGGAGGGGGCAGGGAAAAGAGAAAATATGGCACCTGTAGGTATTCTGGGGCGTCTGACACATCTGCCTGGGACAGAACCGAGTCAGGACGGCGCTCTGCTGACAGAGCAGTTTTGAGCAATTCAAGATGTGCATCCCCCTCCCCAGTCGGCAACTCTATACTCCCAGCTGTGCGGGGAGGCTGGCTGGGTGACACCTGCTGGGTCTCTGCCCCTGAGGGCCTGCAGCCCTTCCTCTTTCCTGCTCAACTCCGTCTTGCACAACAGCTGAGAAGAAACAGTAATATCGAGGGCTGATACTCCTGGTGCTGGCAATGTGCCCTTCATCTTGCCATCTGATGGTCCCAAACAACCCTATTCGGGAGGAATGCCACGGACCCATTTTACAGGGGAGGAGACTGAGGCCCCGGGAAGCAACCTGACATGCCCAAGGTCATGCAGTTACAAGGTGTGGTGGAGCTGGGATTTGAACCTGGGTTAGTCTGACGCCCAAAGCCTGTGCTGTGTCTCCCGGCTCTGGCTTGACATGGAGAGCTTGTCGGGTCCTCCATGATCATTTTACAGATGAGAAAACCAAGGCCTGGAGACAGGGAGGAAGTGCCTGGCCGGGCCTGGCATCCAGGTGTCACAGCTCCCTGTCCTGTGCCAGCCACCGCACAGTCCATCTCTAGTGGCGCCCGTCATGGGGTCTCAGACCCAGGAAGGGGAGGAGGAGGGGGAGGCGGCCGGCCAAGGATGGGCTGGGTCCCCCAGTTTGTCACATCCACTCTGTGCGCCCCAGTCCAGGCTCTTTTCTTAAGAGCACTGTCCATCTTACCACAGCCTGCTCTGAATCCTGAGGTCCAGGGCCCGCTCTCCTCGCCGCGTCTGCTCCCCCTCACCGCCCCTCCCCTGCGGCCACAATGACGCCCCTTCACACCACAGGCCTGCACCTGCGCTCTTCCCTCTGCCCAGGATACCCCTCTGCCTGGCCAAGTGCTGCCCCCAAGCGTCAGCTCGTGGGGTGGCTCCCCTATAGTCCAAGTCCCGAGTCCCGGCTGGAGTCCTCTCTCTGCGAGGCCTGACCCTGGCTGGGGCTTCCCATCACTTGTATGATTCGTGGGATGCCTGTCTGTCCCAGGACAAAAAAATCTCCCGGACCGGGCGAGTTGCATTTCCTCACCTTTGGATTCACAGTGTTATTTGCAGTGCCTGGCACTTAGTAAGTGCTCAATAAAGCAAACGGGAGGAGAGAGGGAAGGAGGGAAGGGAAGGAGAGGAGAGGAAAGACGGGAGAGGGAAGGCAGACAGGCCAGAAGGAACTGGACGGGGGGCGGGGCCAGGCAGCGCCCTCAGAGTGCACCCAGTGCTTTCAGCAAAACCTCACACGGTGTCCCCTCCCTGCGGCTCCTCACAGCCCACCATGCCACCTCGGGCTACAGCACACTGCCCAATGGCGGGGGGTGGCGCCCCCAGGGGAAGTCGGTACGACGGTACCATGCCAGGTGCCGACCCCTCTCAATGGGCTCCAAGAACAACAGTGCAGCCATGGCCAGCTGTGGCCAGGTGTGGTGGCCTGGATCGGGGCCTGCCTCAGGGTGCGGGCCGGTCACCTGGCTGCAGTCCACTCGGGACACGCCACGGGCTTCACTCAGGGGGGCATGAGGTCATCTCTGGGGTGGGTGGCAAGCTTGGGGTGGAGGAGGGAGGGTGGAGAGAGCAAAGGACAGACAGACAGACAGGCAAACGGACGCAGAGAGAGCAGCAGTGAGAAGAAAGACAGACAGACACACCAGAAAGAGTGACCGAGAAGTGGAGGAGGGGGTCCCGCCTGGACTGCGGCTCTAGGTGCCACCCACAGACACACACCTGTTGCAGGACTCCATCCCCTGACCCAGGCTCATGGGCCCAGCTCCTCGTCTCGGCTGTGGCTTGCCTCTCTTGACCACCTCGAGCAAGTCCCTCCCTTCCCTGAGCCTCAGCCTCCTCTCTCGGGGAGTCGGTGGCCAGGGATGGAAGGTCTCAGTGGCCCTTTGCAGCCTGGCAGCTAACCTTTGCCACTTGCTGGCGTCCTGTGTCCACCAAGCACGCCTGTGTGAACTGCCCACTGCTTCCCAGTGGAGAGGGTTCGGTTACTCCCCGTGAAACCAGTGGGTCACACCTCCAACAGTTTCGCCCACCTAACTGACGAGGACATGATGCTCTTCACGCTTTGAGGGCTTGAATAAAACCAGTTGTCATCAACACTCTATGGATAAGCGAACAGTCCCTGGTGAGTAGCAACCGAAACCACAAACTTTTAGGTTGCAGATGCGAAATGAACCTACCCCACCAAGGCTCTGTCTGGGAGGCAGGACAGGTTCTAAGGTTGGGCAGAGAGGGGCATACCCAGCCCTGCCTTTTGCTAGCTGTGACCGAACATCTCCGAATCTTGACTTTCCCATCTGTATGATGGGGATGGGGAGGATGCTTGGGGGGTCGGGAGGACTCTGGGAAATGTCTGGCGAGAGCTTGCACAGGCCCAGCATGTGGTAAGTGCTGAATGGCTGCAGGTTGGCTTGATGATGATGATGGTGATGTCCACTGGTTTGATTCCCCCAAAAGACACATCATTTTAACAAACACTCTAACAATGTGCAATCAGGCCCTCATGAGGCCCAACAGTCCCACGCCTCAGCTGAGAGCTGAAGCTGCCTAAGCCAGACCCCAGAGTTTTTCCCTTGACCTGGACACGAGTCAGCCACTCCTCTCTGCCACGAAATGCGAGGGGCTGGACCCCAGCTCTGCCCAGCAGACCTATGGCCCTCCAGGGCCAAGCCACCCACCGGGGTGTGCAGGCTGCAAGATGACGGGTCTGACGGAGACATGCTGTCTCCAGGGGACAAGCGCGTCACCCAAAGTGACAGGAACACACATTTGCAGCTGGTGCTCGGGAGACATGGGCGTGTCTGGTTTTGGCTGGGAATGCCCGCAGGACTCCAGAGCAAGGGCTTCCTGAGTCTCCCGTCGGCCGCCGAGGCTATACATAGAAATGACAGCTGGGCTGGGGGGGCCTAGGCTCTCGCCAGCCTCAGAGGTGGGGTTCCCCCAGACCCAAGAAGCCCAGGGGCACCCTGCTCTGATGTCAGAGGTGGGCAAGAGAGAAGTAAGAATTAATGACCGCGAACACTTAAGGAGCACCAACTATGTGCCTGGCACCAAGTCAATTTCTTACGTGGATCATCCAGTTTAATGCCCAAAATAGATACTATCAATGCCCCATTTCCCAGATGAAGAGTAACACCAGACACTTCTATGGCCCTTACTGCCTGGCCAGCTGCCACGCTTTGTCCTTCCTACAACCCTAAGAGGCAGGTACTATTAGTACCCCGCTTTCCAGACGAGAAGATGGAACACAGAGAGAAGCAACTTGCCCAGGGTCCCATGAGTGAGTGGAGAAGACCAGTTCGAACCCAGGTGGTCAGACACCAAGGTTATGGCTTGTTCTCCTGTTGAAATGCCTGTCTGGGAGGCTTCATGGTATAGTCCGTCAGCCACTGGCCAGTGCCAGGCCCAGGTTGGCTCAGAGAGTGTCCTTCAAACACAGTTCAGGCATCACCTCCTCCAGGAAGCCTCTCCTGACTGCCTCCATCTGCAGCTGGGCTTTGTCTCTCCTTGGGACCCACAGAGCCCCCTGTGTTCATCCCATCGCAGAACTTAATGGGTTGGCTGTGCTGACTGTTTGACTGTCTCCTCCAAACTGTGAGCTCCCTGAGGGCAGGCACTGGGGTCAGTTCACCCTCAAACCCCAGTGCCCAGCTGAGACAGCACAGTGGTCAAGAAGCAAGTGATAATGGATGGATGGATGGGTGAATGAATCAGTGAACTCAAATGATCCCCTGTCCCCTCCCTAATGTCTACGACTGATATTACTGTTTACTCAAACTCTCTTGACATATCATAGGACTGTCGGTTTATATACGCCCTTAAATTTTAATTTTTATTACTTTTAGACACAAACCTTTGTTCTAAAACACCACGTTCAGGGTGCTGACAAATGGTGAAAGTGGATTCTTTTTTTTTAAGGTGCAAAATAGGGAAGATTGATCCAGGGAAGGAGGACAATCCCCCAAATAATCAGGAACCTTCCTGCGGGGCGGGGCGGGGAGAGGAGCATAGAACATTCTGGAAGTACTGAGATACTCTTTGCATGGAAACAAATTCAGTTTCCCTTTTAAGCCTAAGCTTCTATGAATAAAAGGTGTACAGTTCTAAGGTTAAGATGGGCCCAGGGAAAAGAGAATTGGGGGTTTTTAAAAATGTGTTTAACCCAGGGGCACCTGGGTGGCACAGTTGGTTAAGCGTTCAACTCTTGGTTTCGTTTGGCCCAGGTCATGATCTCAGGGTCGTGAGATCGAGCCCCGCATCTGGCTCTGCGCTCAGCACAGAGTCTGCTTAAGACTGTCTCTCCCTCTCCCTCTCAAATAAATAAATAAATCTTTTTAAAAAATATGTTTAACTCAAATGAAAGAACAGCCATAACATGGAATGCTACTTAATTGTTAAAAATAACTGTTCAAAGAGATAAGGCAGATGTAGACG
This sequence comes from Phoca vitulina, assembly GCF_004348235.1. Classification (NCBI taxonomy): domain Eukaryota; kingdom Metazoa; phylum Chordata; class Mammalia; order Carnivora; family Phocidae; genus Phoca; species Phoca vitulina. The sequence goes on along the minus strand of NW_022589785.1, from coordinate 345,487 downwards.
CACTGATCTGAAATGCCCTCCTTGCCTGTTACACGGGCACGTGAAGAAAGCAGGTGGAGCGGGCTGCCACTTGTGAGGAAAAAAAATATATTCCTATATATGTAAAAACACCAATATATGTGAATATTTGAAAATGTATGGACTACTGGAGAAGGACACAGGAAAACTATAATAACACTTGTCTCTGGAAGGGGAACTGGGGGGTGGGGGAAGGGGAGAGAAGAAGACCTATTTTTTAATTCTACCTCTTTTTGTATTTTGTCACATTTGTGGTTAGTGATTTTTTTTTAAAGATTTATTTATTTATTTATTTATTTATTTGATGGAGAGAGAGACAATGAGAGCTGGAACACAAGCAGGGGGAGAGGGAGAGGGAGAAGCAGGCTCCCCGCTCTCCCCCGATGCGGGGCTCGATCCAGGACCCTGGGATCATGACCTGAGCTGAAGGCAGATGCTTAACGACTGAGCCACCCAGGCGCCTCTTTAAAAAAATAAACGTTAACCATGTACAGTTCTATATAAATATATAGTTCTCTTAGGCTTCCTAGCATTTCCTCCCCATGGACTGGCTTCCCGCCCATCCTGATTTGGCTCCTTTCAGAGGGATTCTTAAAACAACCTAAGCCAAATTTGACATCTTTTTTTTTTTTTTGAAACATCACACGTCGAAACGTCCCTGTCATGTTTATTTCAGGCTGGAGCGCGACTTGTCAGGTGACAGAATTGTAGCCCTGACACATAAGTGTGAGCCTGACGAATAGGTGGGAGGCTGGGCGTGCATCTCCCCCACCTTAGGGGCCCGAACCTTCCAGCATGGCTCCCCGGCAGCACACAGCCACCGTCTCCTCCAGGACCTGTGCCGGTGAGCACATTCTGATGTCCCAACATTGCCCCAACACCCCTGGTGACCCGCCCAAGAGCTATGCACGCGCACACACAAACTCATACACATACGCAGAAATATATGCACATGCAAATATATACACAAATACATATACACAGATGTGCACAAGACACACATACAAGCACAAAAACACAAAACATATACACACATACATACGCAGATGCATATACACAAAAACACACACAGGTATATGCACAACACACACACGTACACAGAAAACACATACCACGTGAAAACACATTCAAATACATGCCCACACAAATACACAACTACACACAAACATACAAATACACACACACACACACACACACACTCACACACCCAGGGATGTTCACAGCAGCACTGTTTTTGGTAACAGCAAAAACACAGTGGCCTTTCCATCAGGGCATCTGATGCGTAACCTCGGTCTATCCCTGCAAGGCAATGCCGTGCTGCCATTGAAAACAATGAAGTGGAATTTTACGTGCTGGTATGGAAAGATGTCCAAGCCATTATAGGTAAGGGTAAAAGGAGCAAGGGGCAGAAAAGTCTGCCTTAAATCAGCCCCTTGGCCATCCTGGGCCCCATGATTAACAAAGGTGTCCTATCCCAGGTACTCTGGACCTCAGACAGAGCACGGGAGACGGCACTCCCCTGGGCTCTGGAGTAGTGGGTGACAGAGGGCTTCACGGAGGGCAGGTGACGTGACCTTGAAAAGTAGGTCCGATCTTGGCAGGTGGGGACGAACAGAGAAGGGACTGCAGGTGAGGGAACAGCCTGGAGTAAAGTGAGGCAGGAGGACGCAAAATGTCACCTTCATCAAGAGCCTATTGCATTGCGGCACGGTGCCCGGCACGGGACAGCCCTGTCCGCCCCATCCAGCCGGCGGAGCACCCTCCTTGCCGAGAAGGGACTGGTGTGCAGAGAAGGGGGAGCACGGAGCACGAATGGGGCGCCTCTTCCCCTGCAGCGGGGGCCAGGCAGGGGTAGGGGCCTGGCCTGGAAGCTCGCTGTCATCAACAGGCATGGTGGCTCCCGTGTTGGACACCAGCCCTGGTGGAGGAAGAAAACCAGTCTGGCTGGGCTGACATTCCATCGCCCGGGACAGAGCCAAGGGCTCTGTTTCCTTCTGGGGCCCGGCCCAGCTTGTGGCTTTGTTCAAAGACCCTGGCCAGGACTCAGGGTGCTGGCTGTTCTCACTCAAAGCTAGAACCGTCCCCCGCTTCCCAATCCTGCCCTGGGTAAGCCAGAGGCCCTGGAAAAAGCCCCCACTCGGGGCAGAACTGCCCCCTGCGGTCTTCCTGTCTGCTCAGCACATGACTCACTGGGTCCCCAGCTGGTGAAAGCACTCACAGCCTCCGCTGTGAGATCCGGGATGTGGGGGTCAGGCTCCGTGCCCCACTCAAAGCCAGCTGATCGGTCGGCGGCAAAACATGGGCACACCGGCAGAGCCCAGAGACCTGTTTGGGCAGACACCACACCTTGGTGAAGCCCACAGACAAAACCACAGACCCATCCTGAAGGAGCCGGGGCCCATGCAGGCTTCCGGGCACGCTGGAGAAGCCCCTGGGGTCAGAGCTCACTTGGCGGGGCTTAGGAAGTCCAACCTGGTGACCGTGAGGCCCTCCGAGGCTGCTGAAATGTATGCGCCATGTCCCGCCTCCGGAGGGCCCGTCTCAGGGTGGGGGGCCACACCCAGGCACTCGGGCCTTTGGCTTCATCATGGGTGAGCGTTCTGGGGTCGGGTGTTGAGCAACGTGCTTCTTCGCTGCCTCAGCCCCCAGGGGTCCCTCCACCAATCTGTGAAGTGGGTTCTAGTGTCATAGCTCCACGGGGCCCCAGATCCCAAACCCAGGGGTTTAACTGCTGCCCGCCGGTTTCTGTTTCCCAGGCTCTGGTGTCATATGAGACCGCACCAAGAATAGCCAAGAGGCCAAGGCCCAGGAAGGGAGCAGGCAGATTAGGCCTCAGAGAAGGGGGCGGGGGTGGGGGATGAGGGAACAGCCCTGGCATAGCACGGGTAGGAGAATTTCCACCCCCTAGTCCTGCTGGGCCTGCCCTGCACCCCGACCTGACCTGCCTCCTCAGCTCAGCACAGAGAAGGGGTCATCAGGGCTCAGACAGACCTCCTAGGCCGTGCCTCTTATGAGCTGTGCGCCCTTAGGTGGGTCACTGTCTCAGAGCCTCGATTTCCCCCTCTGTAAAATGGGGGTCATCACCGGGGTTGTGTCACTGGGTTAGGATATCATCCAGGGGCTCTGCTGCCAGGCAGACCCCCTTGGGCCAACAGTGGCTCCCTGCTGGGCCCCATTCTCTACAAAACCACCACCAATGAGGAGAGAGGCAGAGAAAACACCATGTCCACTGCACAAGCCGTGGGATCTGAAAGGGGGCTCAGAGGTGGCCAGGAGCTTGCCCAGGACAAGCACTTATTTAGCACCTACTATATGCCAGCACTCTGCTAAGGATGCCCAGGCTGCCTCAGGCATCTGCCCAAGGGAAGCTTAAAATTGAGCGGGGATGTGGACATGTAAGCAGATCATTTAGACAGGGTGCATGTAGGAAAGGCAATGGACTAAAATGGATGCAGCACAGAGGAAGTACATGGGGGAGGTCAGGAAGGCTTCCTGGAGGCTGTGACTCTCGAGTCAAGTCTTCCCTGAGGAGTAGGAGTTAGCCAGGGTAAGGAGAGAGCCGGTTAAAGCAAAGGCACAGGTGTGTGATGCAACAAGGAAACTCCATGGGGCACAGTATTTATTCCTTAGGCCTCAAGTCAGAAGTGAGGGGAGTGAGGCAGGGGCGGGGTCAGGCAGGGCCTTCAGGGCCTCGCTAAGGAATTTTTATCCTGGGAGTGATGTAGAAAGCCGCTGGAGGGCTTTGAGTCAGGGAGGGACAATGTATACAGCAGAAATCTCATTCCAAGGCGAAGAGAACACCACAGCTGCTGTGCGTAGAATGGACTGGAAGGGGGGCAAGAGAGGAAGCCAGGGGGCCAGTGGGTAGGATGCCCACTGCCACCATCCCGGTGAGAGACTCCGGAGGCCTGACCCGGGGCACAGCAAAGAGATGGAGAAGCACCAAGCCTTTAAGGAAAATGTAAGGAGCTGAAACTAGCAAGGCGTTGCAGGTGAGAGAGACGATCGGGATGAGCCCTGACTTCCATATTCAGCAGTAGGCCGGGACACACACACACACACACACACACACACACACACACACACACACGGGACTGCCACCAGCAATGGGGCTGGAGAATGTGCTAAGGGTCCCCAGGGTCTGATCTCGGGGAGGGGTGAGGATGAAAGGTCCTGGGGAGCAGGAAGGGGAATGCCAGGAAAGGGGAGGCAACGGGGTCTAAAGCAGAGATGGTGACCAGCGTCCCACAAAATTGACATGTACCTTGCCTCCTCCCTGATGCCTGTCTGCACCTCCAGTGAATTCCTAAGGGCATGGAGAAGCCAAGGGTTGGTTCCTCAGGCCTCTGAGCCTCTGAGGGGCTGGGATGTTAGCTGCAGAGCATGCAAGTCACAGCGATTCAGGGAAAAGATGCCGGGTTGGCAGGTGCTTTGGGGCCACACGGACCTGGACTCCAACCCTGGCTCCCTGGCACTTAGAGGCTGTGTGGCCTTGGGTAAGTCCCTCCACTTCTCTGAGCCTCCGTGATAGCGGGGAATCACTCCCATGTCCAGCACTGATGCCGGCATTTCATGGGCTCATAATCTATGTAAAGGGCTGGGCGCTGGGCCTGGCCAATGGTAGGTATGCAGGAAATGACTGCAATTATGATGATGCTCGTAAGTCAGAATCATCTCTCTCTGGCTCAGAAACCAGCAGGAGACACAGGGCCAAAGAGGCAGGATGATACAAGGAGCTCTTCGTAATGAGGTGTTTTCAGACTTTGCGGTGTATGGATCACCGCAGCACCCCGACCCTCCCCCCACCCCCGAGGAGCTGGCAGAGTTTATAGGAACTGCGAGATTCTTACAGCAAAGACTACCCTCCTGCTTCCAGAAAATAAGGCCTGATACTCTAAATGCTGTTCTCTGGAGGGTAAACCCAAGCAATTACGGGGGTGAGAGGCACTTGAGACACAGGACACTACAGGGAATCCTGGGGCAGGGCAGAAACCTCAGCTGCAAGCCTTTGTGAGGGTCCAGGGGCAAAAGTCCCAGGAGAGCTGGAAGCTCCTGGGCTGACACCGCTCCCGGGGCTCATGCCGCCTGGATAAAGTCCGAGCTCCCTGGACACCTGCTATGCCTGCTGCCGGCCACTCCTCCTTGCACAAATCCCGCTTCACAAGGCTGCACTGTGTGGGACAAGCAGCACCAGCACCTGCTGTGGCCACCTACCGCCTGGAATGCCTGGCCCTACCTCTTCTGCTGGGGAACTCCTACCCTACCTTCAAAACCCCACTCTCCACAGCCCAGGGGAGCACGCAGTCCTTACTCGGAGCTCTCCTACAGTGCTTAGGACCAGGGCGGCAGGGGTTTGCATCCACTCTGACTGCCCCCACCCCAAGACAGAGCACCTCTGAGGCTGGGACCGTACTGGGTGCACCTCCCTCTTCCCAGGGCCAAACCCTGGGCCCAGCACAATGTAGGGGCTCCGTGAATGTTTGAAGAAGGAGGCAGGAGAGAAGGAAGGGAAGGAGAAAAGGGAGGAGGGAGGGAAGAAGGAAGGAGAGAAGAATCAAGCACTAGGCTGTGGATAATAGAAAGAAGGTATCCAGGTACTAAAGTACCAGGTACTAAGGTACCACGTTCTAATGTTCTCATCAATAAAAATGGGGACAATAGGGACACCTGGGTGGCTCAGTCGGTTCATCGTCTGCCTTCAGCTCAGGTCATGAACTCAGGGTCCTGGGATCAAGCCCAGCATTGGGCTCCCTGCTCAGCGGGGAATCTCTCTCATCCTCTCTCTCTGCCTCCTCCCCCTTGCTCACGCTCTGTCTCCATCTCTTTCTCTTTCAAATAAATAAGTAAAAATCTTAAAAAAAAAAAAAATGGGGACAAGAGAACCCACCTCTCTAGGCTGTTAAAGATCACATGCAATAATCAGGGCAAATGCCCTGGCACCCAGGAAGCCTGTCCTCCTCTTGTGCATTCGTCTGAGCACCTACTGTGCGCAGGCACTGGGCATGAGGCAGGAAGGTCCCTGCCCTGGGGGAGCTGATGCTCTAGCACGGCAGACAGACCAAATGCAGCACAGACTATAGATGACAGACAGCGCAAGGGGAGATGTGCGGTGGAGAAAAATAAAGCAGGGCAGAGGCCGAGGAGCTGGGCGGGGGGGGCAAGGGGGGCTGCAATTTTAAACAGGGCTGTCGGGGTCAGGGGATGTCTCTCTTCTGAGACATTTGAGCAGAGACCCGAAGGAGGTGAGGGCGACAGCCAGGGAGATGCCCAGGAGGAGGGACAGGCCAGTGCAATGGGCTGCAGACAGGCTATCACGCTAAACACTCTTTTACTACAGATGGTTTTTTTGGCATCTGGCGTGCTGATTTAGGAGTCAAGGCTGAGCATCCCCACCCCCACCCCCATTTCCCCAAATCACATTCTAAGTCTAGCATCCCCACTGCCCACTCTCAAACCTCCAGCTTCCCCAATAAAGACACGAATTGAGCACACAAGTGTTAAGTCCTTACTATATTCCCAAAAGAGGGATATAAGTCTTCATGGGCTGAGCTAGGCCCGGCTCATCCAGTTCCTCGGATGCCAAATAGTCTCCACCTCACAGTGTTCTTCTTTTACTTGCAAACACCAATTAGGCACCAACTGTCTACATGCAAGACTGTTTGCTCGGTGCATTCATAAATGTCATCTCCAAATGTGAAAACCAAATCTGGGGGCTTCCAATATTCTGCTCCCACTGTCAGTATATCCCCTTTTCCAGATGGGGAAACAGGTTCAAAGGGAGGTGACCCACACAGGGACACATAGGAATCAAACCAGGGCAGCCCAGACTCAAGCGTGTTTCCTAGGGTAGCTTCCTAGCCTCTACTTATTTTAAGCAACGTTACAGCAGAGGGAGGCTTGGCCCTGAGAACTGCTATTGTCCCCCAGATGTTTTCATTATAAATAACATTTCAGTGATTTCCTGATGAGGCCTCGGGGCAAGGCTGGGAGAGGCAGAGTGATTCTTGAAAGAAGTGCAGGCAAGGGATTTGTCTGAGCAATACCTTGGGAAAGCTACGTGATATGCAAGTCCAAGTGTTCTGGTGGTGGATCTGAGGTCAGCGGGATCTAGGTTACATCCTGCCTCTGCCCCACACCAGCTGTGTGACCCTGGGCACCTCGCTTCACCTCTCTGATCCCATGCCTGGTTCTGACCACTAGAACTGTTATCATTATCGTTTATACTATTATTACATTCTACCAAACACTGCTGACACGGTCCTATCCGCAAGGGACCTTCCGACCCATGAGAACTTGACGTTCCACAGAGATCACCCGCAGAGATAACCTTCTGAGTGCGTCACTGGGTTTTTTAACACATGCTTTGTAAAGAGAATCGTGTGCACACAGGTGCATCTGTCATGCACACCCCCGGCAAAGGATGGCTGGGCTCCCCCACCTGAGTCCTCCATCCCTGCATCAGAGCTGCTTGGGACCTCACCTCAGTTTAGGGACAAGGAATGTGCAGCCCGGGCAGGGGAAGTGGGCTGGGCAGGTGACGCAGCTCATGGTGGCAGTGTGCCAAGGGGACATTGGAGTCTCTTGCTGCTGCTGCCCTCCTAGAGGAAGCACAGGTAGGGGGTCACCAGGACCAGTCCCTCCCCATCCTAGACATCCCTAGGCCACGTCCCCGGAATATGTCAGCAGGGCCTCAGTCAGGCTGGGGCCACAATGTGGCCTTGGAGAAATCACGGTCACGGTCACTGCCCAAGGGGCGGGTTGCTGGAGGAGTCTCCTCTTTAAAACCCAGTTCTGCAGCTTGTGCTGCCGATGGGAATGGGAACAATGGATAATTTGGGGGCGGGGGGCGCTGTGGCCACCCTCCACCCCCTCAGGCTTTCCGACACCAAAATGCCGCTAGTCCAATGGTTTTTTAACTCAACCCACCCCCACTGGGGAAAAGAGCCAGTGGCTTTTTTTTTTTTTTTAAATTCTTCCTCCAGCTCCCTATTTATAGCGTGTTGACAGGCGAGGGATGGTTTCCAGCAATAATTAGGGAACCCACACTGGGCTCCAGGCCTCGGGTGGGCCCTGAGGCTGTCAGGTGGCTCTGGGGACCATCGGGATCCACGCACTGTCCCTAAAGGGAAGAGATTTCTAGCCGCACCCGGACTAAGGTGCCCAGGGTCAAGGGGGACTAAAAAGCAGGTTACAAGGGCATTTCCCCCTGAATTCGGAGGTGACAGGCCTCCCACAGGGGACACACCCTTGCTCCTTCTCTGTTCTCTCATGGAAATCATCAGATATTATTATTAGCCACAGGGGGACCTTGGCAAGGTTGGGGCTAACTAACGGTGAGTGGGGCTTGCACAGGGCTTCCGGAGGAAAGAAGGAGGCTCAGAGTGGGGACCCCTGGTATGCCCAGGCCTGGATTCCAAGTCCCTTGGTCTCCCTGGGCCTCAGTTTCCTCAACTGTACAACAGAGATAACAGTCCCACTCCCTTTACTTGGCTATTGTGAAGACCATCCAAATAGTTGATTTAGGTTTGGCGAGTTTGACTCTCCTCATAGGGGAGGTACGTGACTCTCCAACCCTGTCCCAGCCCAAAGTCCATACTCTTGTTTTGCCAAATCCTAGAACTGCTTTATGAGCTTGCCCAGTGGCCTGGGGGGTGAGGGAATGTCATCTGTTGAACTGGGCCCAACGGAGAGCCAGGGGCCAGGAGTCGGTAGAGAACATTCACCCAAGGGGTCACCGGCCCTTTCAAAGGAGTGTCAGGTGAGCCAGACGTGTGTGCAAATACATGTGGTAAGTGCAGATGAGTTTGTCCCGTGGGAGATGATGAAGCAGGGAAGGCTACCCGGAGGAGGGGTCACTGCCAAAAAGTAAAGATGAGGGGCCGGGGGCAAGGGGTTTCCAGCAAGGATCATTCTGCAAAATGGTAAAGGTGGAAAAACCTGAAGCATTTAAAAGCCTAGCTAATAGTACCATAAAAAAGGGGTGGTGGGGAGAAAGCATGTGTTGTGCTTGTTAGCCAGGAAGACATGCTCATAATGAATTCCCTCAAAAACTCTTGTGATGTACTATTATTACCATTCTCATTTTACAGACAAGGAAACCGAGGTTCAGAGAGGTTAATTCACTTGCCCAAGGTCACACAGCACATAAATGGCGGCACCAGGATAAACCTGGTCCAGTCTAATCCTAAACCGAAGTTTCTAGACCACCAAACTGTCCTGTGTTTTCAGGGCTTTGCTGGGGGTTGGGGGCACATCTGCCTCAACTGAAGTGCAGAGAAAACTGGGCTGAAGGCTGTCAGAGGTGTGAGTCAGTGGCTATGGTTCGACCATGTCCAGGCTCAGGAATCACATCTGTCAGATGAGAAGCTGAAGCCAGATGAGTGGAGGCCAGCGTTTCACAGCCATGATCATTCATAGAAGGGAAGGAAGGGAGGGAAGGAGGGAAGGAAAGACTGACAGGGAGGGGGCTACACTGGGCTGCCAATGTTTTAATCTGCTGCATCAGGACCCACCCCTCCTCCCTAAAAAAACAAAACAAAACAAAACAGTTCGTTTCAAAATGGGTTTTTGGATGATTTTAACACCCTCAAATAATGACAAACATCATTTCCAAATAAAAGGTAGTCCTTTCTGAATGAATGGAGTTTGCTCTTTTTTCTCACACTGGCCGCAGGTGCACATGGGCCCGGGGCTGTCTTTCTGTGGCCTGCTGGAAACTCCATGAGGGAGGGGCTCATGCCAATCACCACCGTCTCCCTGGCACCTTGCCCAGTGCCTGGGACAGGGGAGAAGCTTGAAAAATATTTCATACAGTTGACCCTTGAACAACACAGGTTTAAATGAGCGGGTCCACTTATAGGCAGATTTTTTTTTGTACAATAGAGTACTGTAAATGTCTTTTCTTTGCCTTATGATTTTCTTAATTACAGTCTTTTCTCTAGCTTATATTTTTAAAAAGATTTATTTATTTATTTATTTATTTATTTATTTATTTATTTATTTTAGAGAGAGAGCACACACAAGCAGGGGGACGGGCAGAGGGAGACAGAGAGAATCTCAAGCAGACAGACACTCCCTGCCTCCCCCCACTGCTGAGAACAGAGCCTGAGGCAGGGCTGGATACCAGGACCCTGAGATCATGACCTGAGCTGAAACCAAGCATAGGCTGCTTAACTGACCGAGCCACCCAGGCGCCCCTCCAGCTCACTTTATTGTAAGAACACAGTATATATAACATGTGCTGCCGAAGCGAGCACAAGAATACAGCATACGACACACGTAACATATAAAATATGTGATAATCGACTGCTGATGTTATCAGCAAGGCTTCCGGTCAAGAGTAGGCTGTTCGTAGTTAAGTTCTGGGGGAGTCAAGGGTTATACATGGATTTTTGACTGCACAGGGAGTCAGCGCCCCTAACCCCCACGCTGTTCAAGGGTCATCTGTGGATGGATACGGGAGGAAGGCAGGAGGGCAGGGAGAAGACCAGGGCAGACCTCTCCAGCCCGTGGACCGGTGTTTGGAGACCGTATGTCCAGACGACACCAACGAGGATTCCTCCCATTGGAGGGTTCCCAGTTTGAGAACCAGAGATGCTGGTAACTCTGCCTCTAAAGGGGGAAGAGGGGTGTCCCTGTTCAGTTTCCAGGTGCGGCATGAGAACAGCTTGGATTTCATCCACCTGGTCTGAAGGGAGCTCACATGCACTGAGCGCGACAGACAACATCCCCCTTGTCTCGGCCCAGAACCCCACAGGCCAAGAGGGCAGCTGGTGCTGGTTCTCAGCTAGAGCTGACTATCCGTGGGGATCATGCGCTCCCTGCAGCAAGAGAACCGGTTTCCTGACCCTTCTGTGGCCTCCAAAATCTTGCTTCTGGCTTGAGAAGGCTCTGGGAAGGGATCGGATTCTGCAACTTGTGCACACTGCTCATTTTGTCCTTCCCATGTAACTGGATATCAGCGCCACCTCAGCCCGCTCAGCGTTCTGACAAATTAGATCCACCGGGTTCCCTGTTGCTAGGCGACCAGAGGCTGCAGCTACAGTGCGCATCCTGCCCCCTGCTGCCCCCCCCCCCTTCCTGGGACTTGAGTGTGGAGTTCGGGGTGCCGCAGATGTTAAAGGTCTGCCCGCGGAAATGCTTGAGAGAGAAGTTTGCAGCTCACTAATTCTTAATCTTGCACAAATCACCACCATTTTTGTGGTGCTTCCTCGAGACTCCCCCCACTGCAGTCTCCCCCTCGTCCATCCCTATGAAGCAAGGACTATCATTACCCCACTTAAAGCCGGGGGCTGAGGCTTGAGGGGAGAAAGCTAGGACACGGTGGAGCCAAGGGTTCAAATTCACGTCTACTTCTCTAAAGAGTTTGTACAGACTCCTGAACTCATGGTCTGAACAGAATCGCTGGAATTAAGGTCCAGAAGGCTGGCAATTAGAAACCTACTTCGATGAACCACCTCTTTCGATAAGATAAATGTGGGGAGACGTGCATCCCCCTGATCAGCCGTGCTGAGCATCATGGGGAGGGCAGTGAGAGAAGGGATATATCACCCCAAAAGCCCTGGCAGTCGGGGTTTTTCTCTGACAATAGAAGGTACACATTTTTGCTGTGAAATAGAAATATGATCCAGACACAAAGATACGTATTAACAACAGGAAGTTATAAAGAGGAAAATAAAAACCACCCGCAATCCCACCATCAAAAAGAATCACTGTTATTTTAAAATGTGGGCAAATTTACTCCCTGTCAGTTTTTAGATCGTTATTTTACAAAGCTGGGATCAGACTTCAGGGGTGATTTGCCCGGGTGATTATCTGCTTAACGTCTGATTCTTCCCATGCAGCTGAGGAACTCCTAGGCGCCAAGCCCTGTGTCTCATCTGCTTCATCATCTCAAGAGGGGCAGAGGCTCAGAGAGGTGATGCTCTTGTAGGAAGTCACACAGCATGTTTCAGGAAGAGCCTGAAGGAGAGCTCTATTTTTCCAATTCCCCTTCGCTCTCTCCCTCCCATATGTATCTGACCAATGTCCTGAGCAAGAGCTGAACTGTTAATAACAGCAATGACCGTTTCTGGAATGCACACCTTGAAGCAGGCACAATTTCTCACGCCGATTCCCTGCTCAGGAGCCTCCCATGGCTGCCCGTCACGTACAGAACAAATCCCAACATACTCACTGTGTCTGGCTAGGTCCTCCTCACTGCCTTGCACTCCCCACCTCTCCCCCCCCCCCCCCCCACTGCTGGTGGCAGACAGACTCTAAGGTGCCCCCCTACAGCCCCCACTTTGTGTGACCCCCTCCCCTTAAGTGTGGACAGGACCCGTGACTGACTTCTGACCAACGGAATACAGCAAAGGGGATGGGATGTTCCTCCTGTGATTCGAGTATCTAAGACTCTGTCTTGCTAGCTGCCTTGCTCTAGAGATTCTCTCTGCTGGCTTGAGGAAGTCGGGGACCAGGCTGAGAAAGCCCATGTGGCAAAGGACTGTAGGCAGACCCCTCTAGGGGTCTCGGTCCTTCACTGCAAGGGACTGAATTCTGCCAAAGAGCAAAGGGCATGGGAGGGGATCCTTCCCCAGTTGAGCCTCCAGATGAGAGTGCATCCCAGCCCCCACCATGATTACAGTCTTGTGAGACCGTAAGAAGAGAGAACCCACCTAAGCTGTGCCTGGATTCCTGACCTATAAAAACCGTGAGAAAACACATCTGAACTGCTGGACGCCAACAGGTCCTTGTGGTTTGTTAGACAGTGGTAGTGACTAAGACAGTGCCCTTGCTCCACGACTCAGCCTCTACCCGCCCCCACCCTCTCCCTGCCCCAGCCACAGACCTCCATGGGGCTTCTGAAGCAAGCCAAGCACAGCACACCCCCAACTTAGGGCCTTCACACGTGCTGCTTCCGGTTCTGGAATGTTCTCCCTCCACACACCTGCATGGCTCCATCCTTCATTCAGGTCTCTGCTTGGATGTCCCCTCCTGGAAGAGGGCTTCCCTGACCATCTGTATAAAGTACACGTGCCCCCCATGCCTCTCTACCCCCTGACTTCTCTTTATTTTTCTTTGCAGCACTTGCAAGCACTTGAGAAATATCTTTTGTTGTTATTCTTCATTGTGTCCCTTCCCCAAGCCAACAAGAAAGTAAATTACATGAGGGCAGGGACAGTGTCTATCTCGTCCTCTGACGTACCGTCAGCACACAGTAGTTCCCTAAGAAGCATTTGCTGAAGAGATGAATGGTCTCGTTAAAGCCTTGTAACACCTTCGACAACTGAACAAGTGCTAAGTTATTTTTTAAGAGAAGAGGAGATGAAGGCTCAGAGAGGCAATGTGACTTACTCAAGGTCACACAGCAAGTAGGTAGCAGGCTCAGGATCTAAGCCCAAGTCTGTTGAACCCCCACCTACACACCATACAGCCTCCCCTCCTACCTCCTAGGACCTCCCCCCACCACCACCACCTGCCTCCACCCCATAACCAGGGAGGCCTGCTTCTGATCAGGCTCCACTTCTTGGAACCAGGCTGGAGGCTACAGCCTGCCAAGCCTCCATCTTCCGACGGTCCTCCCAGGTGAGCCACATAAAGGGGGCCTCAACTCCCCTTCCTTACTACGTAACTGCCTCTCTGAGTGCCCCAGGAAATGAGCGTTCCTTTTATAAATATCTTCTGAGCAGCATCCCCAGAATCCCCAGCCAAGAAGAGATGAGCACAAATGCTCAGGAGGCCCCTTAAGACTACGCCTAGACTCCATATTAATTGTTTCTCCACTGCTTCTCAGTCGGGGCCTGGGAGGTGGGGGGGGGGGGAGTGGTACAGCTGGCTGGGACTTCTCTCTGCTTCAGCACTGAAGCCGGCATCCCCTTTCCCCCAAAGGGAAGAACAGGCAGGCCATGGAATTCTCAAGCCCCCAAAGACAGAACATCTCCCTGAGCAATCTAGCACCCTCCCGAGGCGGCCAGGTAATCACGGGCTGGTCTGATCCTGGCTTAGAAGCGCCTGGTCCACAGCCCACCCAGGGTACAGCAGGACCCAAGGGTGAAGGCAGCAACACTTCTGTGGCTCGGAGAAACGCGGGCCTGAATTTCCTTAAGAGAACTCTGGTATTTGAAAGTTGGTTTTCTGCGACAGGGTGGCGGTCTTCTGGGATGAACCGGCAGCTGAGTAAGTGGATGGAGAGGTCAGAATTAGAGATTGTGCCGTACTCGAGAATGGGTATGTGGTTGACTCAGGGCTCCTGGACAAATCCAAGAGACAAGGACAGAGTTAATCCGGACGGGTGGCGCATACTATCGAGAAGGGAACAAAATGGAGCATACATATTTACGGCCTTTCCCTGCGAAAAAGAGTACAGTCATGTGACTTGCCCTCGCCAATGAAATGTGAGATAGAAGTGGTGTCACTTATTTCCAGGCAGAAACTTTAAGGGCCAGTGGACGGCTGGCTGTGCTCTCTTTCCCTCTGCCACGTGGAGGGCCATGTCCCAGGCAAGCTGCTCCATCAATCTGGGCCTTGGAGTGACAATGACATGAAACACAGACAAGGCCAATGTCAGGGGACGTGCAGGGCACTCAAGAGAGAAACCTGGTTTTCTGCTTTAAGCCCCTGAAGTTTTGGGGGGCTGTCTGTTGCTGCAGCATAACCTAGCTCATCCTGACATACAGAGGCAAACCGTTTTTGAGACAAAGATGAGACAAAGGAGCCATCATGTACTGAACACCTGCTGCTGCATAACCATTCGCTTGACAGATTTAAGAGCAGGAACTTCTGAGGCAGACAGGCCCAGCTCTGCTGCTTTTAAGCTGAGACACTTAGCCATCAGTGTCTTAACCCCTCTGGGTCTCGGTCTTCCCCACTATCAATCATCTACCTGCTGGAAACTTCCCCAGCTATCCACAGGTCCTGGCAGGAGGACAAACTCTCCCAAGAAGGTTTCTACGACTTTTATATTGCTTTGAAAGGAAATCCCTTGATGAGGGTATGACAGCTCACATGAGCAGGAGGAGGAAAAGAGACTTACATAAGCTGGTAACCTAGGCCCATCTTGATTCCCCAGCACATGTGCAATTTACCTATCGATGAGGGATAGGCTTGGAAAATTAGGCAGGCATATATTGGTGTCCCTGCAAGACGCGGAAGAGGTGAACCTCAAATGACCTTGTTTATACCTGCTTCTGTTAAGCTCAATTACCGGCTACTGCCAACTTCCCCAACTGAGGGAAACCAAGGTAAAGTAACGACCACTCCGTGATTCCCTGAAGCTTTCCTAAAGCCTCTGACCACCCCCCCCACCCCCAGAGAGACCCCACGGGCTGGGTAAAGTAATATGATGGAGAATTCTGGGTGTGGGAGCTGGGGTCTGTTGCTGTGGACATCCATGCCCGCCTGTCCCTGGATTTTAAAATACATAGTAAGAATTTCATGTTGGAATCAGGAACTATTACCCTTTAAAAGGGAAACAACAAAGATAAAAGTAGAAAGCGGTGATAGCACTGCATTGCTTGCCCCTGGCAGACATCAATAATCAATTACAGAACTGAGCCCCCACAATCCCTGAGAGTCCACAACAGCCCTGGAAGCCCCTGCCAGTTTAGAGTTAGCAGGTGGGCGGAAGCCTCTTTGGTACCCTGCTCTAGGCTCACCAGCAAGTTATCCTTTATCAGGATCATGGGATTACAGAGCTGAGAGGTATTTGAGAGGCCATTCTGTCTTGCATCTAGAGCACCCAGGCTCTGCTTGCTTTCCTCCAGAGACAGGAGACTCACCATTTCATATTCTCTAACATGAAGGGAGTGTGTAGTTGGTTGTATAATCTTGAATGTCTACAGCCTCAAAAATGTACCCCAGTGATGGGACCTGTCTTTCTGCTGCTAGGGAAGAGTTTCTTGTTTGTTAAGTAAAAATCCCATTATTCGCCTAAGTTCTGCCTTGGAAGACACACCGAACAGAGATGCTTCATTCCCCTACCGCAGGGACAGTCTCCCAGAGGTCTGCTGGTCGGCCCTGAGCTTCATCTTCTCCAGGATAAACACTGAGGCATCTGATGCTCTAATCAGAATACACACGAAATGTTGGCATGCAGAAGAGGCTCGGAAACCAGGGAGACCAAGACCTTGTGGTACAAATGGGGCAATGAGGCAAAAGCAGGGGCAGGATTTTCTCTGGCCCCACAGTGGGGTCCTGTTAAGAGTCAGACTAAGTACAAGGCTTCCCGACTCCTGGTCTAGGGCCATTTCCATGATGCCAAGCTCTGGATCCACATTATCTCTTCTCCTCTGTGGGGACAGGATCAGGAATGCCACTGTCTGGCTCAGTGTGGGGAGAAAGCATGGGCTCAGCATCACCAGACCCGGGATCGAACTCTGGTGTTTACAGGCTACGCAATCTGGGTAAACTCTTTATGTTTCTGAGCTTTGATTTCTTCATCCAAAGACAGAGACACACACAAGAGAAAGAGAGAGGGGGAGGGAGAGAGGAGTATATGAAGGAATGAAATTGTAGATACATGTAATAGGCTCATAGAGCCCAGAGTAGCGACATAAGAATATTGGCTCCCTCCCCTTCTTCCTCCTCTAAATAAGGTCAGGGCAGTTTCCAACTCAGAGCTCAAGCGAGCTGCAGAATTTATAGCTCTGGGACAGCACCACGGTCATGCTCATGGGCTCAAGTCCACAGGCCTTGGTCAAACGCCTCTCTGGCCTCCCGGCTGTGTAACCTTGAGCCGGTCATTTCACCTCCCTGAGCCTCAGTCCCACCACTGTGAAGTGGGGTAGTAAGACCTACCTCACAGGATGCCTATAAGGATTAAAAGCATCCAAGCACCATGAAGAACCTGGAACAGCACCTGGACAGAGCCAGCACTTGATCAATGTCATCTGCCAATAGCCTTGTTATGACTGTGGTCCAGCCTGCCCAGGGACCTGGAAGGTGCAGGACTCAAGAGGACAGATAAGAGGGGATAGCTTGCATGGTCTATTTCTGGAGCTAATGCCCACCCGACAGCCATGTGAGGGGTGGGGGCAGAATCACCTTCTTTTGGTGGCTGCCATTTTAATGACATCTAAAAGGTCACCTTCCCCCCACTTAAGAGGTGTTAATTAGTCACACGTCTGGCTTTGATTCTTTAGACTTCAAGAGTGGGAAGGAAAATTCAAAAGTGTGAATGCAGAGGGAAAAACAAGCAGCCAGCGCTACTAGGAGAAACACACAAAATCCATGCAACAAAGGACTTTCCAACAAACAGCCCGAAGTGCCTGGGATCCCTCAAATCCTTGGGTATAAAGTATAAAGGAGATGGCAGAGCCTGGGGGCTGTGTGTGGGGGTGTCACAAACAAATGTCTACCCGTGATGTTCCGTTAACCCTTTGGCAAGTCAATGAATTTCTTCAAGACTCGGCTGTCATCCCTATAAAACTGGAATGTATATACAATGATGATTAGGATAACAACCAATACTTACAGAGGGCTTGCTGTGAGCCCTCTGTGGGGTGTGGGGTGTGTGTGTGTGTGTGTGTATGCATTTTATGTATTCTCATCTTCCCTGAGAAGAAATTGAGATCCAGAGACGTTAAGGCGTGTGCCTGCCCCAGGATACAGAGCAGGCGAGTGGCAGATCTGCGATTCCAACTCGGGTCTGCCCAACTCCGAGCCCTGCGGCCATTCTGAGGTCCTGCCTCGCAGAGCTGCCAAGCGCTCGGGGTGGCTCAGCTGCGATCCCCAACTGCCTCCCGCATCCCAGTTCAGCACAACGAGGTTACCTGAGCTTTGCTGCTCACCAAAGAAGCCCAATGTGGCTTAATATGCTGGACAACAACAGAATTAACCAAATTGCTGCCAGGTTTGCTGACGTGAGAGCCATTTCTGTTTCTGGGGTCTCCAAGGGACGATTCCGTTTCGACAAATTGATAAAGAATGCTAAGGCCAGCGCTTTTAAAAGCAATAAAGAAAATCGTATGCAGTCTTACAGGACTCTAAAGAGGGGTGGGGGAGGCAGATTTCAGGGTGTCTCTCTCTCTCTCTCTCTCTCATACAAACACACACACCCCCCACCAGGAGGGTGGGGGCTGGTGAGGAGATGGGCCCCACCCTCCTACAGTTCCTGAACTGCATGCCAGCCAAGCCTGTGATAAACACAGGAATCCAGCTGCCAAGCCCTCTGGCACATTCATTAATTAAACTCTATGGATTCGCTCTGTTCCCGGAAACCTCCACTCATTTCAATAATGATCAGAGGCCAACCAGGCTCAGGCTGTAAAAACAGCATGCAAGGTACTCAGCCAGGTGGAGAATAGCAGAAAAAAAAAAAAAAAACAACCCACAAAACCCAAAAAGCAAAAAAACCCAGGTCCAGAGGTGAGGTTTTCTGGATTCCAGGCCTGCCCGAAAGGGGCTGCAGGACCTTAGCCAAGTCATTTCTATCTCTGGGCTCAGCCCCTTCTCTGAACAAAGAGGAGAGGGTTAGACCAGACGGAGAGTTCTTCTTCTGGAATTTCAAGGCCCTCTGGGGCCTGTCCCATCAATGGCTGGATGGGAGTGATTCACATATCTATACATGTACTTTCCTCTCCACCCAAGAAAAATAGAGGAAGGAATGCACCATTGTTGACTTCGTATAAAGGCAGTTTGGAGAACAGTCCCTCAATGGCAGCCAATGTATATAATTCTGGAGGGGGAAATGAAAACGACTCGGTGCATTTCCCAAAGTGTGTTATGCAAGGTATCAATCCAAGCGGAGCACTTTGTGAATTCCACAGCCAACGCATACTACCGAATTCCTCCAGTTGGAGGCACATTCCCCGCCCCCCACCAAGATTTAGCATTTCCGAAAAGCGGATGTCTTAAAACTGGTGTGTCCATTCACCGCCAGGAGACATCCCCATTCAGGTCAGCGGGCGAATCTACAGCACTTCTCTCGACTGGGATCCCAGACATCCAGGATGCCAATGATGGTCTCTGGAGGAAACTAATGTATATTTGCACAAATAAAAGTCCTGCGTTAAAAACATCGTTTAACCACGTGGCTCTGAAATGTACTGTCACTGGTATTCCTTGTGCACGGAACATCTATCGTGTTAAGTGCAGCAGAAAGGAATTCTGGGAACTTCTCAGACTAGAAGAGTGAGGGGAGAGACTGCAACAGAAATCCTCCATGGGGGCAAGGTGGGAATGGCTGGTTGGACAGGTGTCTTCTCTGGCCCGCCCTGATACCCAGGGAACACATCTGTGAAGGTCCACTCTGACTCATGACCTCAGAAGAGATACTGTTCACATGGGTCTTGGGCAGCTTCTCGAAACATCTTACAGGTAAGAAAACCAAGGCTCCGAGAAGTGTAGGAACTGGCCCCTGCTTGCCTGGAAGCCAAGTGGCCGACCTGGGATTTGATCCTGGGTCCGTCTTACCCTGAAGCCTGGGCTCTTTAGGGGACGCTCCCTGACTCAGTGGTCTCAGGCTCACCTGGGACGCTCTGAAGACCCCACCTTCCAGGCCAGCAGCCCAGACCAGTTATGTCAGACTGTCCAGAGGTGGGGCCCTGCATGTTTTGAGAACCTTAGTCAGTCGTTTGCAAATCGGGAGGCTGAGAGCCTTACCGGAGTGAAGGTTTGGGAAGCCAGCCACGGCCCGCTTACCGATTATGTGTCTTGTTGAATCGCACTCATTTAAAACAAATGGGGATCCAAGAGGGAGCAAGTGTGTCTGGTTTGTTTTGGGGTTTTTTTTTTTTTTTTTTAAAGCTTGACTTAAGTCAATTCTGGGGATAAGGCAAACGTCATTCATAACCACCTCCCCTACAGTACAAATGACAGCCACCACCACCACCCACAACCACAACCGAGGCTGACAGGTGCCTCCGAGGGCCCAGGTGTTGCACTAAAGTGGCCTCATCTCGGCCTTATCGTAGAACCCCAGGAGCTGATGCCTCCATCACCCCCTTTCAGAGAAGAAGAATCTGAGGGACTGAGGAGCAAAGTAACCAGGAGGTGGCACACTTGGGATCTGAACCTGGAACCAGTCTGCCCCACAACCCCAGGTGTCTCCATGAGAGAAGGGATCGCGTCACCCTGTTCTCAGAGAGCAGGGAGGAGACCGTGTCTCCACCAACCACAGGGCGCTCCCTGAGCCCGCCCCACATAAGAAACAAAAACAGGACACAGGCGACAGGCGGGCAGGCAGCCAGGGCCGAAGGTGGCCCCCAGCGCTGAATGGTTTCCTGGGATGACATCAGCCCAAGCGGGTACAAATGGCCCCTTCACCTGACCAGCCACACAGCCCAGGGGCATGGAGGGTGACTTCATCACTCCCTCTCCAGAGGGAATGAGCAGCCCTGTGTGCTGCCTGCCAGGCCCTGAAGGGAGAAAAAGTGAACCCAAGCCCCCCCTTAGCAGCAAAGCAGCAGGAACCTGCTCAGGCCCGGAGTGAGGGGGCGGAGATCAGGCACCACCTCTGGGCTCACCTGTGTAGCCCAGACCCCTCAGTGAGCATCACAGGGGCCCGGCTGCAGGCAGGCCCCCTAGACTCAGCTCTCCAGGGCGGGACCACAGTGGGGAAGACTCAGAACTTGGGAGTTAGCAGCCCAGGCTCAGAACCCACACCGGCTACTGTCAGTGGGAAGGCTAGCCCTGTTTGCACATCTCCTTATCTCTGATGGAGGGCAGTGCATGTTTCCCAGCTTTCCTTTTCCTTTTTGAGCTTTAGGAAAATCTCTTAAAACACAATCACATCAGTCATTACAAAGTTATTACAAAGATCAAGGAGCAACCTGGATTTGGGGCGTGGTGAGTAAGGTGTGGGGGGCTGGAGCCCTGCCACCACCCCTCTCCTCCTGGTCCCCCCCAACCCCATGAAAACTACTAGGAGAATGTGCTCTGGAAGCTTCTCCACCTCCCATATTCTGCAGGTCTGGGACACTAGGTTCTGCTTCCCCGGGGACAGGAATAGGTTTGGAGGGCAGTGGGGAGAGGGGCTCTCAGCCCAGAGGCTGGGGGCCCTGGGCTGCTGCAGGTGCCAGGGGGGGCACTGGCCGTGCCTGAGCTCTCGGGGGAGGCCCAGACACATGGGGAATCCTGCAGGGCACATCCCATCCAGACGTTGGAGATTTCTCCACCCCAATAGGACAGGCATTTATTTTTTTTAGCAATTGGCCTTTATGGGATCTTTTCAGCATGCTGAAATTTTCCTAGTATGACGACTTTCTTTCTGCGCTCCTATTTCAAACATTTACATAACAGCTAATCAAGTTAAGTAATGATCACAAGCACAAGCGGCCTGAAGAGGTTTGGGATCCAACAAAATGGATTTCATTCATTCATTCATTCATTCAAAAAGTGGTTGTTAAGTGCCAGGTAAGGCAGACTGATTGGAAGGGGAATGAAATAATTTTCAGGGGGAGGGGGGTGAGAATTTTCTAGATCTTAATACAGGTGTGGGTTATATGGGTACGTGCATTTGTCAAAACTCATCAAGCTGGACGCTTAAGACATATACAAAATTTGCTGTATGTAAATCACACCTCCAAAACATTTCTTATAATATTTTATGTATTTATTTATAATATTCTTATAACAGTGAATATAATAATACTCGTATCAATACTAAGCACACTTATTTTTTTTTAAGATTTTATTATTTGAGAGAGAGAGAGCATGCGCATGCATGCACGCACGCAAGGAGAAGGGCAGAGAGGTTGGGAGAGAAAGGGAGAGAATCTCAAGAGAATCCTACAACCCTGAGATCATGACCCAAACCGAAACCAAGAGTCGGACACTTAACGGACTGAGCCACCCAAGCACCCCAATACTAAGCACACTTAGAGCCAGCTAAGTGCCAGGCATGGTCCTCAATGCTTGATACACGTCAACTGATGTATCTGTCAGGACAACCCTATGAAGCACTGATATTACCCCCTTCAAGGTCAGGACACTGAGACACAGAGCCAGGAAGTAACTTGCCTCTGTCACTCAACTGGTAGGCTGCAAAGCTGGGATTTGGACAGACACTTCTGGCTCCCAAGTCTGCGCTTTACCTAACTAGCTTGGTCTGACTCTCAACAAAACAGAGAGAGGCCACTGTCCTCACAGCACTTATGCTCTTAGGGGAAAGACATAACGAAGCACCCCAGCAGCTCGGCTCGTGGGAGCATAGAAGTAGAAGGGAGGAGCCCCAGCCTCAGTGGGCAAGGGCCCCGGCCACTAGGCGTGTGCCTCCCTTCCACTCGACCCCGGAGGGTGATCACAGGGGTAGAGTGATGTCAGGCACGTGGATGCACACAGCAGGTCCTTAACACAGGTTAGCTGCATAAATGAGCAGAGGCCGGAATCGACATCAGCTAGTAAGAAACCTTTCTCCTATTAGCTCAGAAAGGATTCCAGATTAGGTCCAGGGAAGATTATCTGACTCCAACCCCATGTTCCCACATAAACAAAGACGGGTGAGCCCAGAGTAACTGCGAGAATCCTGGGGTCCAGAGAGATGACTTACGCAAGACATGACACAGAGATGGGGCAGGGGCCCAAGTGGCCCAGAGGGTACCAATTAGGGATGCTGAGAACAAAGCTGGAATTTCTCTAGCTGGTCAAGACAAAGTCTGACCCTCAAGTCCCTGAGACTTGACCCCTATTGGCCCCGTGACCCTATGGGGAGGACACTCTGCTGTTGAACAGAGAACGCTGATTTAAATCTAGAGCCTCTCCACACCATGTTCCTAGCAGGAAAGCCCAGCTCCACTGAGCCCTATAAATTATCCACCCGACGATTTTGGCTGGTGGCCACCCAGGAGCGTAGAGTCCATTCCTGTGTCTATGTCTGTGTTCACTCATTCATCCGACCATCAGCTGCTTACGGAGTAGCATGAATGTGCCAGGTGAGTGCTGGGCTCGGAGGACCAGAAAGGGCAAACACTTCTCAGGATGACCTTGTGGTCCAGCAAGAATCACCAGGGAGAATTTGGAAGAAAGTACAGAGACACCTCTACGATCAGAACAGGGGTGCTGACAATCCATGCAGCTATGCCTTTGCTCATTCAGTCATGCATTCATTCATTCACTCATTCATTCATTCATTCAAGTACAAGATGCCCGTTTGAGCAAATCCGCAACATACTGTCCTCGAGGGCTGGGACCCTCTCTGTCTTGTTCCCTGATGGATCCCCCGGCCCCAACCTGTGCCTGGCACACAGTAGGTGCTCAAGAAATACTTGCTGACTGAGTGAACGGCGTGAAGGAACTGTTTATCCAAGGCTGGCACCCACACGCCTGTCTCCACCTGGGGCTCCCGCTACACAGGCAGATTCTGGGGCCCGCCTTAACCCCTCTAAGAGCCCCACCTGGGACTCTGCTCAGTGAACCAGCACCCAAGGCGCCCTCCAAAGTCTGACTTCAGTCCTCCTG
This sequence comes from Phoca vitulina, assembly GCF_004348235.1. NCBI lineage: Eukaryota > Metazoa > Chordata > Mammalia > Carnivora > Phocidae > Phoca > Phoca vitulina. The sequence continues at coordinate 322,093 of NW_022589785.1, read as the reverse complement.
GTATTAGCCCCTTTTGGCACCCAAGGACAGACAACACAGCTCGAAGAAGTCAAGGTCCTTGGCCAAGGCCCATGACAGAGGAAGTAGCCACAGCAGGATTCGAACCCAGGCCTCCCGTCTGTACCACCCCTGTGTTTCCTCCATCCCCGGCCTGCCCCGGCCGACGGACGCCACTGAGGCAGCACCGACCCTTCCTCGTGGTTCGGCTCAGAGGAGGGATTACATTTTCCCACCGATGGCACGGAGTTGTTGAAAATCCACGGGGCTCCACATTATACAGAGCTCTGACAGCCTGTTTCTTTTTCCAGCCCTCCCCCAAAAGGCCCTGGATTTATGCATGAGGAAAGGAAAAAAAATCTCCGGCGTAGGCTATGAAAAACCTCCAACTGTTGTTCCCTCACTTATAGAGCAGAACGCCTCTGATTAACCCTTTGTAGCCACTTCCTTCCTAATTAGCGGTGGCTGTTAATGACCCCCCCCCCCCCCCCCCCCACGCACCAAATATGCTTCCCTCATCAAGCAGCAACTCAGGGGCAGGAGGGAGGGCTCAGAGTGGCGTGTCCTGCAAGGTGGGTGGGGGAGCCACGTGGAAGCAAAGGAGTCTGGGATCTCTGTAGGCCAGGACCACCTGCTCTCCTTGAAATTCCACCAGAGCCTGTCTCGCCATTCTAGGCAGGGGAACAGCCTGTGCAAAGGCCAGGAGGGGGAGGCTGGAAAGGGAGACCAGGTACAGTGAAGCACATGTGACTACCAACCACCACCACGTGCCAGGGGCTCTGACGGGCGTTTTACACCTGTGACGAAGGGATTCTCGCTGTCGTATGACAATTCCCTTTTTACAGATGGGGAAACTGAGGCTTAGGCAAAGTCACACAGCTAGCAGATGGGGGAGCGGGGATTTGCATCCAGGCTGACTCCACTGGGGAGGCCCTAAAAGGTCACACCACAGCCTCCACCTAGAGATAGGGAAACTGAGGCCCACAGCGGATGCTATGGAGAAGAGGTTAGCTCAAGGCCGCAGAGTTTGCACATGCACCTAATCACTTTCTGAACACTTCCCAAAGGTGGGAACTGTCTCATGATCTTTAATGCTTCACACAGACTTTTGCAAACAGCAGGAGCTCAGTCAATGTCTGTCGCTCAGCTCTGAAGGTTATCAAGGTTGAGAACCGCATGGCCCCTAAATGCCCCAACTTTGAATTTAGAAACCCAAGTTCCAGGTCTGGATCTGTCACTGACTTGCTGCGTGACTTTCTGTAGGTCTCTTTCCTTCTCTGGACCTTGGCTTCCCCAACATGAAAAGGGTCGGATGGAATGATCTAGATGTTCTGACAATCAAAGCCCAGGAGCAGCTTTCGGAAGAAGAACTCTGCCAAAGTCCTAACCCTCGGTGACCTGTTTACACTGCTTCCAGGGCTCATAAAAAAACTTCTACGGACAATGAAACTCTGTTTACCCATCATCCACCAGGGCAGCTACCTTGGTACACTCTTTGAACTTAGCACCAGAGGTTCTAGAACCTTCCGGGTACTTCCTGCCAAGATGTCTGCAGAGGGTGGGGGAGGCAGCTGCCTCAACATAGCTCTACATCTATCCCTCCCGCTCCCTAGAGCAGAAGACAATTACCAGGAAGAAAGAACAGACTTCTAGCCACTAACTGAGGAATTACAGATGTTAAATTATAGGTGTGCCTAGGGAGGGGCCATTTCTAGAAATCAGGCTGGTGAGTGACAGGAATGTGGGCCACCGGGTAATTTCTGGCTTTGGCAGAAAGCAAATATTTGGATGCAGAGCCTGACGACACAGGGCTGGGAATTCAACAGACCGAGAAAAGTATCTTCGAACGCTGGGGATATGCCCCAGCACCACGCTCCCGTGACAGGTCACAACTAGAATGACAATAAAGCACTGACTGTGTGTTGAGAGCCACTCGGGGCGCCCGACAAACGTGTCGTGTCATCCTCATAACACCTTTGTCAGTAGACACGATTTGCTCCATTTTGTAGCCAAAGGAAAAAATGCTTTATCAGAGTCGAAAGACTTGCCCAAAATTACATCAGGAGTCAAAGGTTATTTTACCTAAAAGTTAGGAAATTCCAAAGCCCTACCGATGTCTTGGCTTCTCTCAGAGTCTGTCAGCTAAGGCCACGTGGTTATTGAGGGCCGCGCAGGGACCTCAAGTCGCATCCTTGGCTCCCATGTTGGACTCTTACATTCACACGTCAGTGGTTCTCAACTGTGGGCGATTTTGCCCCCAAGGGACATTTGGTCAAGTCTGGAAACACTGTATAGAGGCCAGGGGTGCTGCTCAACAGCCCACAATTCACAGGACAGCCCCCGCCACAGAGAATGATCCAGCCCCAAGGGTCAATGTGGCCGTGATGTGAAACCCTGGTCTACATCATGGTGCCTCTCAGGAAAGGCACACCAGGTCCCTCCACCCATGGCCTTGATTGGGAGGGACAAGAAATAAGGCATCAGCGGACCTGGGCTGGAGTCCAGGTTGTAAACTGGGTGACTTTGGGCCAAGTCCTATCTTCTCCCCAAGCCTCGGTTTTATCATCTGTAAAACAGGGATGACAAAAACAACACCTACTTCATGGGGGTGCCACGAGGGTGTGATAAAGACAGTGTGCTCTGTTCGGTGGCTGGCACGTGGGAAGTGCTCAAGATGTGTTACTCTATAAGCTTTTATTTCCCCACCTGTGAAATGGGACAATAGCCTCTGCCTTGGAGTGATGCTCAAGCTTTCTTCCTCCCACACTGTTACACAGACGTCCCGTTTTCCCAGATGGCTTCGCTACAAGGTGCTAACAGCCTGGAGGGGGGAGGCAGCCATTCAGAGCTGCTGAACCAGCAGTAGACTTGGTGTGCGCAAGAAATCAACATTTTACGTTGAGCTGCTGAGAGCTGGCAGTTTGTTACCGCAGCACGACCTGCCCTAACCTGACTAACATGTCAAGATTATAGGAGCATAAGGGCAGCTAATAGTTATTATACACTTTCTAGGTTCTAAGTGCTGTGCTACGTGCTTCACAAGGAAACCAAGGCTCACAGAAGTCAAGTCACCTGTCTCAGGTCCCATGACTTGTTAGTGGCAAAGCTGGGATTCAAACTCAGATCTGCCTGAAGGGAGAGCAAAGCTCTCTTAACTGGATTGACCTAATTCCACCTGCACCTTTTTTTTTCTCAATCAGGAAAAAGCAGCCAAGGACAGCAAATCTATGTTTAAAAGACAAAAGTAAAAACTGTCCACAAACCTTGCAATGTTTAACTCCTGGCAGTAAGTTCTGTTTTAGGATCCTCCTTTCCATGGAGTGGGGCAGTCTGAATGTACTCCCCTGGCCTAGACATCGATGCTGGAGGAAAGCCACTCTCGCATACGACGCTCCCAAATCGGTGCTGAGAGTTCGCTGCTGTGTATGGCTCAGTCTTTATGATGAATGTTTGATGAGTTAAATGTGGGTGATGAGCACTTAGGATCCAAGAAATGGATTCCATCCCATGCCAGGAGATTCACGCCAACTCCTAAAAGGGTGCATTGCTCAAAAGCCTCTGGGACCCTAAATCAAGGCTGGCTGAGCAGCCTCCTTTACGAGCAAGAACCCGGAGGCAAGAAAAGCCTCCAGAGGGAACCCTGAAAGCTACCCCATTACAGACCTTGGGCAAGTCACTTGAGTTCTTCCCACTTCAATTCACTCATCTGTGAGAAGGAGTAAGAAATACTCCCTAGCCACTCTCAGACTGTTGCTTGCAGTAGGTATAAAAGAGAAGAAACTGGTATTCATCGTCTATTGCTGCGTAACAAACAGTCCCAAAACGTAGTGGCCTGAAATGACCACCATTTGTTATCTCTCCCAGTTTCTGGAAGCCAGGGGTCTAGGAGGGGCTGAGCTGAGTGGTCCTGGCTCACGGTGCCTCATGAGGTTGGACTCGAGCTGTTGGCCACAGAGGCAGCCTCACCCGCAGGCTGAAGGATCAGGATCCACTTCCAAGCTCACTCACGTGGCTGGTGGCAGGTCTCACCTCCTTGCCACGTGGGCCTCTCTACGGGGCTGCCAAGCATCCTCCAGGCATGGCAGCTGGCTTCCCCCAGATTCCCCCAGAGCACATGCTCCAGGAAAGGGAAAGTGTAAACCAAGGGGGCAGCCGCAGGGTCTTTGGAACTTGACCTCAGACGTGACGCTGCAACTTCTGGCTGGATTCAATTGGTCACACACGCAAGCCCACCTGGACTGGTGGGGGAGGCAACTTCACCACGCTGAACATCAGAAGGCAAGAATCTGTGGGGGCCACTCTGAGGCTGCCTATGTGTGCCTGAACGTGTCCTGCCAACTATCAAGCACTAATCCAAGAACAACGATGATGATGATGGCAGTAACCATCTGCTGAGATCTTCCTATGCGCCAAGCACTGTGCTCTGTTCCACGGCCATCACCTCAATATAACCTCCATCACAGCCGGGGGGTGGAGTAAGATCATCGTCCCCATCTTACAGAAGACAAGGCATCAAGGACGAGGGAGCCTGCCCAAAGTCACACAGCAACTGAGAGGCAGAGCCGGGATTCAAACCTGTGACTCTGGACTCTCGTAACTGACTGCGGGGTGCTGGACCTGGCCTGCCCTGGCTGCCCAGAGACAACCGTGAACAGCTCAGGAGTCCGCTGTGAGCCTGATGGTTAACACAGCCATTACATTATAGAAATGCACAATTAAGGGCGCCTGGGTGGCTCAGTCAGTTAAGCATCTGCCTTCAGCTCAGGTCATGATCCCAGGGTCCTGGGCTCGCCGGCTCCCTGCTCAACGGGGAGCCTGCTTCTCCCCCGCCCCCTCTTGCTCTCGCTCTTGCTCTTTCTCAAATAAGTAAATAAACAATCTTTAAAAAAACAAATTAATTAAATGAACGCACAATTAAACTAATCCCATCAAAAGCAAGGGTAACAAATATTCGAATCTTATCATTCCCTAATTACCGCCTTCTACTATTACCTGTGGTCCCGAGGTCACGGATGGAGGTATTGAGTCTGTGTGGCGCAAGGACTACATAACAATTTCGCACTGCGCGTCCTTTCCCAGCTCTGTGTGCGCTGACGGCGAGTTGGTAGCTTGCCATTGACCCCGCTGGGAGGATTTACACCATGGGGATGGGCAGATGCTCCAAATCAGGGCTTCCCCCCGCCAAAGACCCAGATGTAAAGCATCTACCAGCAAACCACTGTAACTAACTCAATACACCACTTCCTCTCCTAGGGAATTATCTTGATGACTCCTTGCTAAAGACCCCATTCTTCATGAGACCCCCAAATATAACATTTCCTCCTGTGATATGTATCAATCCAGATTTCCTTCCTGAGATGTTTGACTTCCTGATGAGGAAGCGAGTGGCGCTTGTCCGAACAAAACATCTGAGATTTGAAAATGCTGAAAGAGAGAGAAAAAGGGAGAGTCCCAGAGGGGGCCCCCCGGGGTGTGTTTAAGAAAGGGGCGTGTTTAAAACCTCAGGGACCACACAAAAATCCAGACAAGGGAACGCAAGTGGGACCCACCTCTGCAGTCACTCCTGATAGCGGAAAATGGGAAACGACCCACATGTCCAGCCAGAGGGGTTAATAAATCATGCAGCATGCTGCATGGCCATGAACAATGTTTGTTGTTTGTTTTTTTTTCCTAAAGATATGTAAAACTGCTACGTTTTTGAAAGGTCAGAAAGACATGGGAGATTGGCAATTTGGTTTGAGGGAGGGAGGAAAAAAGACAGGAAGGAAATGCATTTGAATGCCAAGAGTGGTTCTCACTGCTGTTAGAATAATGGGCGGATTTTGTTTTCGCTCAGTTTTTCTATACTTTCCAAAGAGGAGATGAGCACACCCCACTTTCTTAGTTGGGGGGAGGGCAGCGGAGACTGCGTGTCTCTCCAGGTCTCCCCCAGAGGCCCCGGCTGGATCCATGAAGGGGCCATTGTTCTCAGGGTGACATCATTCTGTTGCCTGGAGGGTGAAAAGGAGCCCTGAGATTGGGTGCGGCCAGGCCAGCCCAAGAGAAAGTGGCCTGGCCACTCCACGCTGGCCTCTGGGGCTGCAGTGAAATCCAACACACCAGCTGGATGCCCTAAGGGCTAGCCTGGGAGAAGGACACCTGACAGAGCTCTGGACGTGCCCTGGTAGGCAGCACTTGGCACCGACCTCGGGAGATGGAGAAAGGGGTCGTGGCAGCTGGACCCTACTCCCCTAAAGGCCAGTCTTGGGAAAAATGTAACAACCTATACCTGGCAAACAGTAGGCGCCCAATAAGTGGTAGCAGCAGAGGTGAAGAGAGCCAGAGGAGTGCTCCAGGCAGAGGGAACCAGGAGGGCAAAGGCCCTGGGTCCTGCAAAGAACTCCAGACCTCCCTGGGCTGGACTTCTGGTGTCCGCTCTTAGAAGGTGTGTAGCCGGCCTCAGTTTACCCCTCTGCAAGATGGAGATGGCGCCACAAGGGGAACACAAAAATAAAGGAGAGGGGATTTCAGGAAGGCAGACACAACGTCGCAGGCCTTGCCTTCTGGTGGAGGACACAGAACAAACGAGTGAGAAGAAGGAAGCACAACTGAGATCAGTAGCAAGAAGACATTAATGGGGGGGGCGGTGCAGAGCAGAGAAACATGGCGGGGGTTCTCCCCCAGCCTCGGCTGTCAGGAAGCCTCTGTGTGGAGGGGAAGAGAGAGGGAAGAGCATTCCAGGCAGAGGGAATGGTGAGGGCAAGCCCTCTGGGTCCGAAAGGAGCTGGCATTGACTGAAGAAGAGCAGGAGGTCAGAGTGGCAGGAGTAGAACGAGCATGGAGGACAGCAGTTAAGAGCTGAGGTTGAGAGGGAAAGAGAGCCAGATCTCGCACGGCCCTGAGGGCCAGGGTAAGAGGCTTTCTAAGTCTGGGACGAGGCAGGGGAATGACTTGACCCCTTGGGTGGCTGGATGGAGGATGGACTGGAGGGAAGGGCCCGGAATGAGGACAGTGGTAGGTTGACTAATGACCTCCAAAAAGATCCGTCCACATCCTGACCCCGGCACCTGTGAATGTGACTTTACTTGGAAGAAAGGTCTTCGCAGATATAATGAAGTTAAGGATCTCAAGGTGAGATCATGCTGGATTATCTAGTGGGCCCTAAATCCAATGACAGGTGTCCTTATAAGAGACAGAGGACAAGGCCACGTGAAGACAGAGGCAGGGACTGGAGTGACGCAGCCACAGGCCAAGGAGCACCTGGAGCCACCAGAACCTGCAAGGGGCAGAAAGGCCTGACCACACCTGGACTGGGGGCTTCTGGCTTCCCACTGTTTCAGCCACCAGGTCTGTGGTCATTTATTAAAGCAGCCTGAACAAACTGATACGGAAGAAGCATTGATGAAATCGGGGCTTCTGAAGACGAGAGCCACAAACATCCCTTTCCTTTCAAAATCCCTGCCACTTGCTAAAAAAAGGGTGTGTGTGCCTGTGTGCGTGTGTGTGTGCGTGGAGTGGGGAGACGCTGGGCCCTGCTGAATATTTTAAGCATCCACTTCACTCCATAATTGACACAGAACCAAGTACTCCCACTCAGCCTCGGCTGGAGGACTGAACACACAGCCCGGGTTCCAGTGTTCACACGGTGGAGCCCCCAGTGCAGGGCACGGCTGTGGGCCCCGCAAGACAGACCCACGCCACAGCGCTGGAGTCCTGGCCTCACCCACCCACTCCAGCTGTGTGACCCCAGGCCTGTGACTTGACCTCTCTGTGCTTCAGATTTCTCATCCATGAAACATGGGGCTATCCCCCCCATTTCCCTCAGGGACACCAGTTTCTGGCAAGTAGCAGGTGCTCGATGGATGTCAGATCCCTGCCCTTCCTTCTTCCGCCGACTCTGGTGACAGGGGAAATACTCAGGCTACGGTGACAGTCCTCCAAACCAAATTATATACAACCAGTTCTCAGCCGGGGACCCGGGGGGGGGGGGCGGTTTTGCCCGCAGGGGACACTGGGCAGCATCCGGAGACATTTTTGGTCGTCATCACTGGAAGAGTGCTCCCGGCACCTCCTGGGGAGAGGCCAGGGAGGATCCTACAATACACGGGACAGCACCCTCCCCGCCAAAGAATTATCTGGCCCAAGACATCCGCGGTGGTGAGACTGAGAAACTCTGGTATACAGCAGCGGTTTGATGGTAAGGCCTGGTCTTTGCTATTTCGAGATCATTCCCTGGCTTCCAGCACGTGCGTCATGTAGTCGTGTGCTGATGTGTTTTATTACCTGCCCCCTGGAAAGTACCTTTAGGGAGGCAAGAGCTGTGTCTATGTGCTTGCAGCCCCCCCACCCAAGGCACCCTTGGGACGTGCTCAACCCATGCAGGTGCTTTTGAAAACACACGGGAATGAAGATACACAGGTAATACACACCTCGTGTTTAGCACAGGGCCTGGCGCACGGGAAATGCCCATGGAAGGCCGGCCAGACTCTTACTGTCTTTCCTTAGGCAACCGGTCTGGCCACCTGGGCAGGTGGGACTTAGATCCACAGAGTCCGAGCCCCAGCCCCTGAGCCCCCAGAGTGACCGACGATGCCTACTCATGAAGCACTTCCTGTGTGCTGGGCGCTTAACAGGTGTCAGGGTGTGCTGGTTCTTACTCGGTCCTACTGCACCACCCACCAGACAGGTCCTAGGCGAAAACCCATTTTACAGATAAGGACACGGAAGCTAAAAGAGGTGATTTAACGTGCCCAGGGTCACTCGGCCAGCACATGGAGGACCTGAGACCCGATCTCGAGTCTGTCCCGTTCCAGAGCCCTCTGGGGAGCATTCCATGACCCTGGAGACCCCCACTTCCCGCTTTTATTCCAGCCTCGGCCTCTGTGGCACTGCCATTATTCCTGGGTTCTGGAACATTCTGTCTGGCCTCCACTTGGAGTCCATCTTAGTCTGCTGGGCTTCCTTCTCAGGCTCGCTGGGGCTGCAGCACAAACGTGCCTCTTCCTGCCTTTGTCGCTCAGAGACAATGTGTTTGTTTTTCCTTCTTTCCCCCTTTTATTCCTTGGACGCAGAGGCAAGCCATTAGCAAATTATTTCAAGGCTGGCTTTAGAAAACATTTCAGGGCACGCCTTTGACGGTTACTTTATGCCTGTGATAGATTCTTCCATGGTGCTCTGAGTAAATACGAGCCTGAGGCAGGACTTGGAACGGAGCGGACTTTTTGGATAAATCACGTACAAGTCCAAGTCGTCAAGATCAAAAGCCCGCTCCCCTCCCCACCCAAGCACGGATATTCCCCTTGTCCCCAAACTCTTAGGTAATTGTGGCTTTGCAAAGTTTCCTCCTATAAAACAAATATTTAAGTGAGGCCCCCAAGTAAAAGGGGCGTGTGTGGACTTTCCAGTTCACTGGCAATCTCTGAAGGAACGGCTGGAGAGAAGAGGTCTGGTTGTCGCAGCGGCGGACTTTGAAGGCACGCGTAACGACATGCGAGGCACGGCTGCATGTGTCCCACGTTCACGGGCACGTCTGTGCCCGTGAATAATAATAATGGGGAATGGCGACGCGGAGTGATGATAATCCCCATTTCTCAGATGAGGACGCTGAGGCTTCCCCCATCCCGCCGAGCCCGAACATCGTGGTATCCAACGGGGAGAAGGCGTTTACAAGCGCGTGCGTCCTCTGTAGCCAGCACTGCTCCGGGCGTTCGTTTCAACCTCCACATGATGCCGTGGTTCACCCCATTTCACAGAAGAGGAAACTGAGTCCTCCCAATGGGTCAAAATCCCTCGACCAGGACATGGCAGAGTCTGATTCAAGCCCTCAACCCCAAGGCCAGCTGGTGCTCCCCACTCAGTAGATGCCAAATGCTAAATTCTGGGCAGGGACCGAGGCCCGGAGTTACTTAGCACGTACTTACGCGGCTACAGGCGCTCTGACACAGCAGTGAGCGGAGAAGGCAAGGCCCCTGCGCAGCCTAACTTCATTCATTCCTCCACCAAGCTGGGGAGGCAGGCCACACAGCAGCTGACACGTGAGCAGGGCGACACGGCCGGGGGGATTCGAGCCAGTGCCCAGGGTCCCACGGCTCCGAGGGCGAGAGAGAGCTGAACGCTACCAAACCCCATGCCCTTAACTGCGCTGCCATAGAGGGGACGAGAGGGACATTCGTAGAGACAGAAACAAAGAGAGAGACACAGAGAGATGTGCACATAGAGACAGAAATAGATATAGAGACAGAGAGACAGAAAGAATGAATAAGAGGCCCTCTCTCCCTGGCCCAAGAAACCCCTTCCAGAGGTTGGTTTGGAGGAACTGTCTTATAAATTCAGGCCCCATGGATTTTTCCAGGGCTAGAAAGCAGCACAGACCCACAAGAGAACATATCACATTAATGAGACCCACGTGTTTGCACCGGACTGTCCTACTTTGCTGTGTGACCCTGGGAGAGTCACCACACCTCTCTGGGGATGCTGAGTCCCTGCACCTGTCAGGGCAGCTGCGAGCTTTCAGTGACCACAAGTGTGTAGAGGGCCGGCTCAGAGCCCAGTGGACCCCGTGGCTCCAACCCTCAAAGCTGGGGCTCATCATGACCATCAGCATGTTATCACCGTGCTGAGCCCAGAGAAGGAGTTGGCCTAGCCCGTCACCTGCCTTTGGGCTCTTTTGAGCTGGGCTGACACTGTCAGGTGGCAGAAGGTTCCTCTGTGAAAACAGTAAGCCCTCTCTTTGAGTTCAGCCCTGGTCAGTGAGCTGGGCTTCCCTGAAGTTATCAGGGAGGTCTGGAGAGAAAAAAGGAGGAGCTTAGCTGGAGAGAGCCTGGACTGGGGTGGGGGTGGGGTTCCAAAGCCTGGGATCCTGGCCCTGGTTTTGCCATTCACTCACTGTTCTTCCCCAGGAAGCTGCCTTTCCCTCTCTGGGCCCAGTCCTGCCTCTCTAAATCATCAGTGAGTTCCTTGAGACCGATTCTATACCATTCCCCTAGCAGGACGCAAGCCAAGTTTTTAACCATTAGAATAGTCATTGCACCCTGCTCTCCCAAACCCCATTGAGCTTGGCCAAGTGAGAGAGGACAGAGCCCCCCAGGACCCACGCCAAGCCCCAGGTTCGCAGCCCAGCAGGTGAACCTGCCCACCCCCTCGGGTCTCCTTGGATACTCGGAGGCGACTTTGCAATTTCGCTTGACGACAAGATAACAAAAGCTGCAACTCAACACACACATGACATGGACACTTGGCCATCCTGGGAGGGTCAGAGGAGATGAAGCAGGTGCCAACTAATCCTCCCCTAAAAATAGGGGAGCACAAGCATTTGTGTCTGGGGCCAGAGTGTTGGCGCTTCCAGATAAATCAACTGGCACAGCAAGCCCGACTCACGTGCCGGCCCCATCCTCAGAGGTGGAATACACTTCCTGACCGCTTCAGGAGACAGAGTAACTGCACCGTCTGGGGAATCACCCCTCATGCCTCTTTTCCCAGGCATGGGGAACAGGAAACAGCTGGGGCTTGATTGACAATGATTCTGGAAGAGGCAACTTCCCTGGTTGGATCTTTGGGGACCCCCTCCCCCACTCCAGGGGAGCACTGGAGGGGAGGAGTTTTTACGGTTGCTTTAATACTTAAAAACAAAACAAAAAACAAAAATGTAATAAGCTTACAAGGTCTGGTGGCTCCGAGTCTGTCTGCCTTTTCCTCAGGGAAGAAAACCTCTGTTGGCTGCGGGCGGAGAAGCGACGGAAAGATTCCCGACTGCGGGAGGCGAGGTGTCGGAAGGAGGAGGTGCGCTTGAAGGGGGTCCGGCTGGCGGGCTCCCCGCTCGTCCGCTCGTGGCCCACCGTGGTGGTCACTAAGTTGAGGGCCTCCTGGAAGGACCTCCTCACTGTGCCCATCCACTGGGTCATGTGGGTTTGGGCCACCGTGAGTTTGTCTCCCAGGTAATCCATGGGGCCGGAGGAGGGGAGGAAGGAGGTGAGCGAGGGACAAAGCAATTTCGCACTGCCAGGGTCCACTCCCTCTTTCTACTTTCTGCTCCTGCAAGTTCTGGGCTTGCTTGGAGAGAAAACCCGGCAGCCCTCTTCAGCCAAACCAGGAGGAAATCACCATCGCGGAGCCAGCAGCCGGCGGCACCTGCGGGTCTCGCAGAGAATTCAGAGGCAGGTCACCGTCGGGCCGGGAGTCCACCCGCCCGAGTTGTAAAGTCAACACGCTGGGCGGTCCCCACTGCAGCCCCGGCGGCGCTCACGGGCTGCATCGGCTGTGACCGGGATCTTGGGGAAATCGAGCAGCACTCGCTCCCGGGTGTGACAGTCCCCGCAAGGTGGGGGAGGAAGATGCGGTGGCCCTGGGCACCCCGGTGCTCACCGTCCCTCAGGGAGGCGGCCCCTCCCGGGCGCACACAGGAAGGACCCGGCGGGCAGGCTGCCACCTGCCGCAGCCCCCAGCTGGACCCGGCTCACCTGACCCATGCCACGCAGGTTTTTCGTCCTCTGGCCAGAGACTCTAAACCTGTCGGCCGGCAGGCAGCGTGCTCACTTCCGGAGGCAGCCACCAGGGCCCCCGGGTCCCCTGGCTCGGCAGCCCAGGATGACATCAGTCCCCGTCTTAGCGAGGGGCTTCGCTGCCCAGGAATGCAGGAGGGGCCTCAGGGAGGCGGCCGCCCAGGGAGCTGACGTTCGCCCCCATTTTTTTTTTTCCTCCCCCAAGTCCCAACTCGCTCACCGTCCCTCGGGGCTGACGGCGACTTCCCGTGCCAACAGCCTACCCGCCCTGTGCCCTCACCGCGGGCTGCACGTGCGTGCACTCGGGCTCGGGGATCTGGCAGCCCCGGGAGGGTCGGAACAGTTGGGAAACTGCCTCCCGGGTGACAGGCGGCATCTCGGGACCTCCTCGGCATCTCAGCTGTCAGTCTGTCTCCCTCTGCCGGCCTGTTTCTCGGTCAGGTTTTCTGTTCCCTCCCCATGTCTCAATTTCCACTTGTTTGTCCCTAAGCTTGTCTGTCTGTCTGTGTCTCTCTCCCCTTTCCAGCCTCCTCTCCCTCCCTCCCTGGAAAGCAACACCCAGCCAGGTGAAACAGCCTGGAGGTCCCCCAAGGAAGGAACTGGGCCGGCCTGTACTGGAGTGCAGGAGGGGTTGCCATGGCAACCCCGGGGCACAGCATCTGCCCCATCCCGGGTGGGGGGTGGGGGGGCTGGGCACAGGGAGCAATGGGAATGATTCATGGTTTACACTGGGTCACATGAGCTCCTGGGTTTTAACTCCTGTGGAGCTAGAGTAGTTGGCACAGGGGGGCGGGATTGGGGGGGCAGAAAAGACAGCAGCTTCTGAGACAGGACAAGGTGCTTGTCAGGAGGGGTCAGCAGCAGCTGGATAACAAAGGGGAGGCACACTTGTTGAAGGAGCTTTCTCCCTCTGGCAGGGATCCATGCCCCTGTTCTACAGGTGAGGAAATGAAGGCTCAGAGACGTGGATTCACTCACCCAAGGTCACACAGCAAAGATACCACTGGGGCGTGGATGGAGGCCGCTCTGAACCCCGTTTTCTGGATCTGACATGGCACCTGGCCTGGAGTTGGAGTTCAGTAAATATTTATTGTTCAAACGCTGAGTCCAAGACTGAAACCTTGATAGGTCTGACGGCATCCCAAATGCCTTCCCCCACCCACGGGACCTCAGTTTTGAACAAATATTTGCTCCCTAGATGTTGATCAAAGGGCCTTGCTTGAGAAGGTTTTCCATGAAGGCATTTCTGACGATGCGGCTGACCCAGATCTCTTTCTACTCTGGATTTCCAGTCCTTATGGCTGTTCATTCATTCGTCCATTCACTCATTCACTTCAGTGTTCAGAGAGTACCTACTCTGGGCCAGGCACAGGGTATAGAGACTAAGAATGGGCCCTGCCACTGAGGCAGGCAGCTATGACGGTGGCTAATATTCACTGACAGTAAAACCGAGTCCCCAGCGCCATTCTAAGTGTTCATGGGAATCAGCTCGTGAATCTTCGCATGAACCCATTTGACGGAGGAGGAAGCTGAGGCTCAGAAAGGTAAAGTCATCTGCCAAGGTCATTCAATGTGGTAGCGCTCCAAGATGGCCCCCAATCCTCCTCACCCCTGTTATTCACACCCTGGTCTGGTCCCCTCAGAGTTGGGTCTCTGAGCCCAAGAAAATCAGGCAGGAATGACAGGGTGTGACTTCCAAAGCTAGGTCACAGAAAGTTATCAGTTTCCACTCTGCTCTCTCAGATGGTGCTGGGGGGAAGCCAGCCACCGTGTTAGGAGGACGCGTAAGCCGTCCTACGGACAGAACTCTGAGGAGGGAATCAAGCCCCCAGCCCGCAGCCAGCACCCACGTGCCTGTGAGTGAACCACTTCGGAAGTCGATTCCAAATCCCCAGTCAGATGACTGCTACCCCTGACTAGCACCTAATGAGGCTCCCTGAACCAGAGCCACCCCGCCCAACTGCTCCCAAATTCTGGACTCACAGAAACCCCATGAGATACAAATACCCAGAGGCAGGGCGATATCTGACTCATCAGGAAACCAAGGGCTGGTGCAGAATAAGTGAGGGGGGGAAAGAGGCTGACAAGGGGCTCTTGCAACAGCCTGCAGATCCTACATGTTAGGAAGCATTACCCCATTATAGAGACGAGGAAACACGCGTCGGGCACCACATTCCACCTCCATACGTGTCTCTGGCCCTGCCCACCATCCCCTATGTTCTCCAGGGTCCCAGGGCTTCTGGTCTCCAGAGTTCGCCCAATTCCTCACATGGAGTGACCATGGTCAGCACCCTGTGCCAGGCAGGCCACTTCATGGCCCTGCTCCCTCCCTCAGCAGGCTAGGAATGGCCAGCGTGGGGGCAGACATGAGGAACAGCCGAGTCCTTCCCACCGGGCTCCAGAAAAGCCACACCAGAAATACCTAAAGAGCTGGAAAAGGACACAGCTCTTTAATGGACCATCTGGACACAGAGGTGGGAAATCTGGGAACCTTCAGCAGGGGAAAAAAATGCTAAATCAGGGGAGCCTGGGTGACTCAGTCGTTAGGCGTCTGTCTTCGGCTCAGGTCATGGTCCCAGGGTCCTGTATCGAGCCCCGCATTGGGCTCCCTGCTCAGCGGGAAGCCTGCTTCTCCCTCTCCCACTCCCCCTGCTTGTGTTCCCTCTCTCGCTGTGTCTCTGTCAAATAAATAAATAAAATCTTTTTAAAAAATGCTAAATCAAAGCAGTATATAAATCACCTTAAAATGATAATACCCAGTGTTGCCCCAGCTGTGACGAACAGGACACTTTTATCTGTAGCAGACGGAAATGGAAATTGGTATATAATTCCAAAGGGAATTTAACACCCAAGATCAAAAGTCTCAAAAACAATGGCCTGCCAGGTAGTGACCTACATGTGGAAGCGTGCTGTCTACAACTTACTTCGATACACAGCAAAAAAAAAAAAAAAAAAAGATCATTGTACTAAGGAATGGATGGATGGCTAGACTTTTATAAAGCAAATTTAGCAAAATGGTAGCAATTATAGAATCTAGCTGGTGAGTACGTTTGAAAATTATGATAAAAGATTCGGGTGGGAGGATGTGCCTGCCTTTTGACCCTGTAGTTTATGATCCAATTCTATGCCCAGAAACCCATCTTTGGAAACGAGAAGGATCTACACAAACATTTTGCTAGAAGGATGCTTATTCCAGTCATATATGAGATTTAAATTTCTGAAAAATTAGTAGGAGCCTAATTGTCCAACAAAAGGGGACCTTGTTCAGTGCTGTGCTGAGCCATACTGATGTGAAAGCCAAAAGGAAAAAGTCAGTAATACTGATCCTGTCTTGATTTATAATGTTAATAGTTTGTTCATCATGGATTTTTATATTAATTTTTATTTTTATTTATTTATTTTTAAAGATTTTATTTATTTATTTGAGAGAGAGAATGAGACAGAGAGCATGAGAGGGGGGAGGGTCAGAGGGAGAAGCAGACTCCCCACTGAGCAGGGAGCCCGATGCGCGGGACTCAATCCCGGGACTCCAGGATCATGACCTGAGCCGAAGGCAGTGGCTTAACCAACTGAGCCCCCAGGCGCCCTAATTTTTATTTTTTAAAAATACCACATTAAGAGGTGCCTGGGTGGCTCAGTGGTTAAGCATCCAACTCTTGATTTTGGCTCAGGTCATGATCTCAGGGTCGTGGGATCAAGCCCTGCGTTGGGCTCCATGCTGAGCGGGGAGTCTGCTCGTCCCTCTCCCTCTGCCCCTCCCCCAATCTCTTTCTCTCTTTCTCTCTCTCTCAAAAAATTTTTTTAAAAAATCTAAAAACAATAGCACATTAAAACCTCATTTATCTTGCTTACTGATTTTTTTTCTGTGCCTCCTTAAATTTTGCACCATAGGCATGTACCTCAGTCCCCTTAGCCTGGCCCCAGCCCTGGATTTGCTGAAACAATACAGTATCCCAGTTAAGGACCTGGAGCCCTGCCTCTGGCTCTTATTAGCTGTGTGACGCTGAGTAAGTTACTTAACCTCTCTGATGTTAGGAGATGAAGTCATCCAACTCATCGCTGCTGTTGACACCATTGGCACCACTTCCTGTGTGCTGGGCATTGTGTTAGATCATTGCATGATACCATCTGCCCCCCCCAACAATGAAATGAGGTCTGGCCTATGATTATCACCCCCACTGTACAGATGGAAAAATTGAGGCACAGGAAAGTTCAGTGACCAGCCCAAGGGCACACAGCTATTGAGTGGTGGAGTTTGCTCCCCCCCCTCCTCCGGCCCCACACCTTCGACGAGGCGGAGGATGTGGTGGCCCCGCCAGATCAGTCTGGATGGGGGACATGCGTCCAGGTGAGCAGAGGAGAGCAAGTAGCAGGCAGGACTCCGCAGTCGCACCTCCTTCCATACGGGAAGAGTGGTACGGAAGTGAGCTGAAAAGCCAGATTGCCTGCCTGCTCCCTCCTGGCTCCCTCTAGGTACAGTGTGGTCTGAAAGTGTGACTATAAAAAGCGTCACTCCCTGAAAACTGGGACAGCACAAGCACTTTCCCCCCAGAGGGCTCTTTCTGCAAACTCTTCTGTTCTCTCCAGGAAAACTCCTGGGACGTTGCTGGGCATCAAAAAGGAAAGAAAGCCATCTCCTTACATAATGAATCCCTAAAACGCTGCAGACGCTGCGAAGATCCAGGAAACGAATGGGAATTTGACCCACGATGTGAGGTGGGACCTGGAGATCATCAGTTCCAGACAAGCGTGTGCAGTTCCCAGAATGAGAATGGCGGTCATTCATTCAGTCGACAAATGCTCCCTGTGCAGCGACTTTGTGGGAGCTCTGTGGGGGCCCAGACGGGACCGATAGTCCCTGAGGAGCTCAGGGTAGCTTGCTCTTCTCAGTCATTAAGGAGGTGGGAGGGCATTCCAACGGACCACCTCAAATTTGAAGCTACATTTTCTCCCAAGAATCTGATACAAACGTGCATGCTCTAGAGAATTCCTCAGGTAGAAGAAGAAGCCAGAAAAGACATGAACAATTGCAACACAAGTGCCAAGGGCTGTGATGGCCAAATGTGTAACATGCTGTGGGAATACAACAGGGCTCCCAGACAGGTGGGATGTTGAGAAAACAAGAGCAAAGAGAAGATGATCATTTACTGCAGATCTGCAATTGGGAGAAGGGTACCTGTGTGGGGTTTTGAAGGATGAATAGGAGCCCGCCAAGAAGGGTGAAATGAAGACCAATAGATGCAAAGGCCAGGGGGCATGACCATATTCAGTCTTGCCTCTGGGCTCTTGCACTTGCTATAACCCTGCCTAAACCTGCCTCCCCTATTCTCCCATCTCTCCTGGACCTTCCCCCACCCCAAGACCACCATCAGCAACTTCCACCTTTTCCATAGCAGCCCCAGGAAGTCTCACTTACCTGAACCTCTGCACATCCTGCTTCCCAAAACACCGCACATACCGGGCCTAGAAGTATGCCCACATCACACTGCTGTGGACAGTAGTGCGGTGGAAATTGCAGCAACCATGAATTGAGGATTTACTACGTGCCAGGAACTAGCTACCCATACGTCTCATCTCACGTAACTCTCACAACAACCCTGTAGGGTGATTCCTGATATTAATTATTCTCATTTTGCAAAGAAGGACAGTGAGGTTTAAAGAGCCAAAGGGACTTGCTCAAGGTCACCAAAGTGGCTAGTGGGGCTCTGGGACTTGAACCCAGGCATGTCTGATTCTAAAGCCCTCCCCAGAGTGGAAGCCAGACTCTACCCATACCTCTAGGACCCCTTAAAATGGCCAATTCTGCCCCCAGCCCTGTGGCATGAGGGTGGTGACTATTCCACACACTTCTCTGGGTTGTCCCCAGACCTCCTGGGGTCAAGAAACAGGTGCAGGACTGGTCTGCTTGTAAATCAACCAGTTTCCTTGCTCACCACCTGGCTTGCAGAATGATTCCAGGGACCCCGTGTGGGAAGGTCTGACCCGAGGACCCAGTTTAAACCTGTTTTGTCTCCCCCTCAGACACAGCAATGCTATCAGAGAGCCAGCCAATGACTCGGGGTCTCCCTCCAAAGAGGACATCCATTGTCTCGGAGTCATGGTTTCCCTACGGTAAAGAGAAGATCATAAAGCCCAGCCCGTTCCAAAGGCTGTGGCAAAGAACCAATGGAGATCATTCTTGCCCAGCACATAGAAGACAATAAATGGCAGCCACAAGGGGTGATATTTATTCCATTATAATTGATATCATCCATTGTCCAGGAGAGTCATAGGCTCTTAGAGAGTCAGAACTGGAGTGGCCAGGAGAGACAGACCTAGGCCAACCTTCTCATTTCCCCAAAGAAACAGGCTGAGGTGGAGGGCTGTGTCTCAGGCCCCACAGTAAATCTGTGGCAGGCACCCCCTGATTTCCCATAGGAGGCCTGGAGTCCTGGACCTTGACAGGACCCAGCTTCTCCCCACCCCAGCCAAACTGGACAAACTGCCGACCTGGGCTACACCACACCGTCTCTCATTCAGCTCTTTGCACATGCTGTTCCCACTGTCTAGGACACCATTCCATCCCTTGCTCACCTACTCGCCATCTATTGTCCTTTAGAGCTCAGCTTAGGTACACCCTCCTCCAAGAAGCCTCCCCTGATTTCTTCTTGTCCATGGGAGGCCACCTCTGGGCTCCCACCTGGCCATCTTGCCCCCACTGCATCATTAGCACACTGCACTGGATGGAACTCGATCCACCCATCAATGTCCCTCTGAGCCCACAGGTGGCAGGGACGTGTCCCATTCACCCTTGATTCACAGCATGCCATGCCCAGCAGGCACAAGACCTGCCTACCGTGTGAAATGAAGGAACCACTGAAGCTTGAACCCGAGTCATACAACTCCCAACATCCCTCTCACTAGGCTTGTTTCCAAGGCAACAGAGAAAAGAATTCTGATATGAAAAAAACAAAAAAAAAAAAACAAAAAAAAACCCAACAAACCCAGAAATGGCTTGATCTTCCAAGTCAACCTCAGATTATTTATAAACCAAGCCCGACATGATTTCCTGTCTCCATTCACCACATTCTTACTCGAATAGCCCTTTTCATCACCTAAGATGCCCTTAATTAACCTTGGAAGGGGAGGGGAAAAAAATCATCTGGAAAGGAAATCTTTCTAGAAACAGCCAGGGTCTCATCACCCTTCCTCATCAGGCCCTGCCCTGAGCTCAAGTGGAAAGTAGCATTCTCCATGCTGTGGGGCCCCGCCTGGCATGGCAAGGCCCATCTGTAATTATAGCCCCTCTTCCGAGAGCGGGCAGCTAATAAAGCTGCAGGCCGTGGCCTCCTCTAAAATGTAACGCAGGGCCTCATTCACCCCACGGAGCCCCTGATGTGCAGCCGCCCTCTCCTCGGGCATCCTGGGGAGAAGGGGGTGCCCTGCTGTGGTCTTTGGTTGCCTCGCCCAGGTTTGGACGACACGTTTCTTTCCAACACAGCAGATGAGTTTCCACATTTTGGGATCAGTTAGCAAAAGAGAGCCAGGATGTTCTTGCGAAACAACAAATGAGAACTGGTGGGGGGAGGGGGTACATGATGTCCTCTAAGAAATGTATTCCCGCGCAGTGAGCTTGCTGGATTTGGCTGAACTTGCCCCTCAGCAGCACCCCAAGATTTTAGGCATTGGCATGAGGCTAATAAAAGATTAGAAGAATGGGGGTGGTGGGGTGCGCCGGGGGGGGGCGCAGTCGGCTGAGGGTCCGACTCTTGGTTTCAGCTCAGGCCATGATCGAGGGGTCGAGGGATCAGCTTTTGCACTCAGTGTGGCGTCTGCTTGAGATTCTCTCTCCCTTTCCCTCTCCCTCTGCCCCTCCTGCTCGTGCACGCGCTCTCTCTCTCTCTCTCTCTCTCTCTCTCTAAAATAAATAAATAAATCTTAAAAAAAAAAAAAAGAATGAGTAAAAGGCCTTTCTTTCCTTGCTCTGGGCATCCCTTCCTTCCGACTTCAGTAAGCACTGCCTTGAGCACCTGCGATGTGCCAGGTCCTGGGGAGACAACAAGCCGAGGACAAGCCAAGGACCCGACGGCCCCTAGATCCTGGAGCGGTCTTTTTTTGCAGTCTGCGGCAAGTATAAGGACAAATCACAGCGGTTCTCATTTGCCAGGGCCCCCTGTGCACCCTGCCACCGCCTCGACCCATGTCACCCAGGACAGATGTAATGGCCGCTGTACGGACCAGGGGACAGGGACTCCAAATGACAAAGTCACGAGCCCGATTCACACGGCCCAGGTCTGGCTGAGCCCAGAGCCTGTGCTCTGACCCACTGGACAACCCTTCCCTGGGGAGCAGCTCTGTTTATGTCAGATGGAGGCAGGCTTGTGGGGTGCACATAACATGGTCATGGGAGGAAAGGCCTTACCCTGTGTTCCTCCTTCCCGCTCTCCACTTTGCTTCCTCGGGCTTGGGTCAGCCATGAACCCCAAGTAAAGCCTGATCGTGATGAGCACAAGGTCCCCCAAGATGGCCTCAGGGACCCCCTCCTGCCCTCAGTTCCAACAAGGGCTCAGCTGCATCCGCAGCTCCAGTGACCAGCACGCCCGGTAGCCTCAGAGGGCACTTTGTATCCCCCCTGCTCCGGTGGAATGGTGGGGGTAGTGGGCATGCCCTGGGCTGGCACACCCAGGCTTGGGGCCCACTAGCCTCTGCCCTCAGTTGCTGGGGTCTTCACGCAGTGCTCCCCTCCTCTCTGAGTCCTGATTCCCCAAGGAGACTCCTCAAAGGCATCCTCACTGATCTAGTGATGGTGGTGTACCAAGCACTGGTGAGAATGGGGAGCATCCAAAACTCTCAGGAGGTGAGAAGCAAAATGGTGTGACCACTTGGAAAAGAGCTGGCAGTTTCTTAAAAAGTGCCACTCTAGAAAACAGTATGGAGGTCCCTAGAAAAGCTGAAAATAGAGCTACCCTACGACCCAGCAATTGCACTACTGGGTATTTACCCCAAAGATACAAATGTAGTGATCCGAAGGGACACGTGCACCCCAATGTTCATAGCAGCAATGTCCACAATAGCCAAACTGTGGAAAGAGCCCAGATGTCCATCCACAGATGAATGGATGAAGAGGATGTGGTATATACATACAATGGACTATTATGCAGCCACCAAAAAGCTGAAACCTTGCCATTTGCAGTGACTGGATGGAACTAGAAGATATGCTAAGGGAAATAAGTCAATCAGAGAAAGACAATTATCGTATGATCTCACTCATATGTGGAATTTAAGAAACAAGACAGAGGATCATAGGCGAAGGGAGGGAAAAATAAAACAAGACAAAATCAGAGAGGGAGAGAGACTATAAGAGACTCTTAATCATAAGAAACAACGGGCGCCTGGGTGGCTCAGTCGTTAGGCGTCTGCCTTCAGCTTAGGTCATGATCCCAGGGTCCTGGGATCGAGCCCCGCATCGGGCTCCCTGCTCAGCGGGGAGTCTGCTTCTCCCTCTCCCACTCCCCCTGCTTGTGTTCTCACTCTCGCTGTCTCTCTCTCTGTGTCAAATAAATAAATAAATAAATAAAATCTTAAAAAAAATCATAAGAAACAAACAGGGTTGCTGGAGGGGAAGGGGGTGGGGGGATGGGGTAACTGGGTGATGGACATTAAGGAGGGCACATGATGTAATGAGCACTGGGTGTTATATAAGACTGATGAATCACTGACCTCTACCTCTGAAACCAATGTTATATGTTAATTCATTGAATTTTTTTAAAAAGTGTAACATACGGGCATGGGATCCAGCCTTTCCACTCCTAGGTATTCATTTACCCAAGAGAAATGAAAGCACGCATCCATACAGAAACTTGCGCACGAATGTTCGCAGCAGCTTTGTTCCTAAGAGCCCCAAACTGGAATCAGCCCAAATGTCTACCAAGAGGTGAAGGGTTACGCAAATGGGCACATCTGTGCAGTGGAACGGTCCTCAGCAGTGAGAAAGGATGAGCTATCAATATCCGCTACAGTGTGGATGAATCTCAAAATACTTGTACGAAGCATGAGAGACCCCTCCAGAAGGCCCAGAGCTCTGGGCAGAATCATCCCACCCTATATTTAAACAGGACGGTTCTAGTCCTGAAACTAATACTAACACTCGACATTAACTAAGTGGAATTTAAATAAAAACTTGAAACAACAAAAAATCATAGCAAAAATGTAAAAATAATCCTAAGATAAACAAACAGGACAGTTCTGCTCCTGTTAATCCAGCTCCTTCCCTCGTCCCGCCAGGAAAGGTCCGATTCGTTCTGACGAAACTCCTTTCTCAAGAGGCTCTGAGGGGATACTGTCTGCTTCTAACAAGGGAGCCGCCACCTTGCCTCCCCAGGGGGCTCTTAGGGCGCCCCAACGTGGAAACTCCTCAGGCGAGGCAGGGGCTGACAAGGTCTCTGTGGGAAGCGGGAACGAGTGGGGATGGGGGGCAGGGGCCCGAGTGTCAGGGAAGGGCCCAGTGCCTCCCTGTTCTTACCCAAACAAGTTCTTTCCAGCATATAATCATAACTACCATACTACCTCCCGTCCCCCCTGCCAAGTGTTCTCATTTCAAAATGGACTTAATGAGATCCTTTAGAGGAAGGACCTCTCCGAGCAATTGAAAATGTGCACAGTAATGAGATGCCAGCAACGAGTGTCACTTCGTGGAAACCAAGTGAACAGAAACAGGTCAGCGGGGGGGGTGGCCATCACTGACGCATCTCCCGTAGGCCGAGCACAGTGTCCACCAACAGCCCCCCGATGTCCTGTCCCCTCTTGAAAGACGAGAAATGTGGACCTCAGATCTGATTGCCAACCTGGAAAGCACGGCCCAGAGTGCCTGGGCGCAAAATCTGGCCTGTCCACGGATACGCTGTGTGACCTTGGGCAAGTCGCTGCACCTCTCTGAGCCTCAGTCTCCCGGTCTGGAAAGGAGGATGATAAGAGTAACCGCCTCAGAGGGCTTTTGTGAGGAAGAAGTGAGATGCTGCCTGGGCATTGCTCAGCACATAGTGAGCACTCGATGAATGTTAGCCCTTATTAACTTGTCGGTGGGCGAAGGGCTGGATTTGAACCCAGGCACCTTCCTGCGTCTAAAGCTTAGTCAATTCACTCTTCCCCCTCATCCCCAAGTCTCCCTTCCTTTCCCTCTCTGCACTCAGCAGTGACCTCACCTCTCACTTCACTGCAAGAAATCAAAGCAGGAGAAAGACCCCACCCTCTCTTGCCCCCTGCATCCGGGAGCCCAGCCTGCCTCCCCCTCCCACTGCCACGAAAGATGGGGCCGCTTGCAGCCCAGGCCAGCCCTCCTCTTGTGCCCCAAGGCACCGCCTCTTACCAAATCCGGGAGACCATCCCTGTATCTGACTGTCCCTCGTCCCCCTACAGCCCCATGGCCCCCTCTGCTGGGCTGGCCCCACTGGGAAAGCCTCAACATCACCCATCTTTAAAAGCCAGATGGAACCTCCTTCAATCCCACCCCCCTCCCTGCTTGGAAAACTATGACATCTGAAATGCACAACAGAACAGAACTCTTTATGCCCGGCCCCAAATCTGCTCCCTCCTCACTAACCCCCTCCTCAAAACCACAGCCTGCACCAGATCACTTCTTCGCCATCCCTCCATCCTGCCTCAGCACCAGAGCCAAGCCCCCGTCGCCCCTGTCCTCCCCGCTCTACCTCCTGCCCCTCTAGGGCACGCCCACACACAACAGCCTGGATGAGTTTTCTAATCCCCTGTGTCATCGTGTTAGCCCCCACTGAGCGTGCTCCCTCAGCTCCTCACTACAACCAGAAAAAACTGGCCCTCAAGGCCCCCCACCTGGTTCCCCCACCTGCTCACTATCAGGCCAGCCACATCAGCCTCAAACCCTTCAAGCTGGTTCCCACCTCAGGGCCTTTGCATGCGCTGGTTCCCCATGCCTGAAACACTCCTCCCCTAGGTCCCCACAAGGTGGCTCTTTCTTTCAGATCTTTGCTCAAATGCCATGCCCTCTGACAGCCCTTTCTAGTCTCTGCCACACTATTCTGTTTGATGGTCTTCAGGCATTTATCGGGATTTGCTGTTCGTTCATACTCGCTGTCTCTCCCACTAGAACACACGCTCTGCTAGGGCAGAGACTTTGCTTTTCTAGTTCCACGCTAATGCTCAGGGCCGAGAGATGCTGGACAAATGCTTGCTGGCTAAAGCACGTCAACAGCACAGACTCGGCAGCGGGACTCACCTCTCAACCCCTCACTGCAGAAAACGCACTTCAAAGCCGAAATTCTGTAACTGAGCTACAGCGGCTGAAAGTCTCGTGGAGACCGTGTGTAGGAACACAATCCACTGTATTGCCCCGTAGCCATGGCAACTGAAATCTTCAAGTACGCTTCTCTCTCGCTTCAACTTTTTATGCAGAAATTTCTAAAGGAAATGTTCCGATTCCTTTCTCTGGTGACATTCTACGGAATAGACATCCTCCTTTGGCTCCCAGAAGAAAAAATGCAAAATGTCAGATTCCTACGAGATAAACCGGTTTGCAAAGAAAGATGATTTTCATTTTCAAAGATGTGAGTCTAATTCTGAGCGCAGGAACAAAATCCTGATAATAAATGCTACGAGAAGCAGAAGAGCATATTGTTTGTGATCAAGCACTTTAACCTTGGTGAGTTCACTTCGCCATTCAACAAATATTCTCTGAATGCCTACTGTGTGCCAGGCCCCGTGCTGGACTCTGGGGGTACAGCAAGTGGGTGAGACAGAGGAACATGTCCCCACCCTCGTGGAGCCTCGGGTCCAAAGGGATAGACATCCGGCGGAAGAGCATTCCCAGCAAGGAAGAGCAGCGAGTAACATGGTAGAGGGGAAAGGACCGAACTGTGGGATCAGGCACATCTATCCATCATTGGCTGTGTGACCCTGGGCAAGACACCACCCCTCTCTGAGCCCGTGATAAAAAGGCAGTGACAATACTTTTTGATGGGGGTGCTACAGGCATCCAATGAGATGACAAAAAAAGGGCCTTGCGTGGTGTCTGGTATATAGCAAGCACTCAGTAACGAGTAATCCCTTTTGCCTTCCAGAGGAAGAGGGAGCCAGCCCCTGGCGGTCTCTCCCATAGGGGCCTTAGGAAGGTTCTCGGGGTGTGAGGTTTTCACAACGGAATGCCCATGCTCTAAAGGACTAGGGGACTCTGGAAGACATCTGAGATTTCACCTTTCAGAGCAAACGTGCAGAAAAGGGGAGAGGGAGAGGACACAGGGGTTAGCCGTTAGCTGACTTCGTCCGCCAGGTACCTGGGTGCCCACCTGGGGCTGGAGGCCTCGGAACGTTTCAGGTGGGGAGCCAGGCCGAACCGGCCAAACACCTTTTGAAAGCAAGGGGAATGCGAAAAGAACCTGCCACCGTGGGCTTCTCGCTAAATTAGCCATGCGCTCGGCGAGGCCAGGGCCTTGGAGACTTAAAGAGAAACATCGAGATCTCTCGATTGAGACGGCGATGGCTCAGAGGGCTCCAGAGCTCATGAGGCCCAGAGATGAACCCTGAGGACCAAGAGCAGAACCCTCATCAAGAGCCGCCTGCATCCTGTGGATTCTCAGAGCTGGAGTGAGACTCTGGCCAATGATGTGGTCTCGGAGCAGCAGGTCGGAGCCCAGGCGTGAGGGCCGGCCACCCTGTTCTCAGCTTCCAGTGCCTGTATCCACTGAACACCTCCCCAGCCTCCTCTCTCCTGGCCCACTTAGAAAACCTCTCTTCAACCTTCAGATGACCCAGCGAGTCCATGACTGGGCACTTCTCCTGCAGACGCAACCCACCAAGGTCACCAAGACACCTGCACAAGCATGTTCATCGGTCCTCACTTATGGTGCGTGAAACTGGAAACGACCCGCATGTCCACCCAGAGAACTCACTAAATTACAGTGCGAGGAAAAATACAGAGCCGTCAGACAGAATATTGTGCTTACAGGAAAGATCTCGTGCTTGTGAGAAAAAGAAAAATCAAGGCATGGAACACCACATACAGCACAGCGAGGTCTGATCTGTGTTAAAGACACGTGTGCTGGGGTGCCTGGGTGGCTCAGTCGGTTAAGCGTCTGCCTTCGGCTCAGGTCATGGTCCCAGGGTCCCGGGATCGAGCCCCGTATCGGGCTCCCTGCTCAGTGGAAAGCCTGCTTCTCCCTCTCCCACTCCCCCTGCTTGCGTTCCCTCTCTTGCTGTGTCTCTCTCTGTCAAATAAATAAATAAAATCTTAAAAAAAAAAAAAAAAAGACGCATGTGTATATATGTGGGAAGACACAGAACATTTCTGAAAGGACACATCTGAAAACGGTCACCAGGTTTTGGGGGAGCGACAGCAGGTTGGAAGGGCAGGGAACGATTTTACTTCACTATTTTGCGCTGCTGGAAATGTTTACCGTGTGTGCGTATCGCTTTTTCAATTAAAAAAAAAAAAACTACTTATATTTTAACATTTGGACATCACTTGTCTTAAAACTTTTCTCCTTCTTCCTAATCTCACCTCAGTGCGTGGAGACGTTCCAGGTATGGTGCAATCGCACGTGTGCCCATTTATGAGGGGGTCCCCCCTCCTTGGAGGCAGGGAATGTGGGGGCCGTGCCCCTGCACCCACACCGCGAGCCCAGCACCTCATGGGCTTGAGGGACGAACAACAAGGTTAATGCTCATTTATCCACTTGCATCTCCTGAACAGATTTTCATGTTTACCACGTTACTATTTATTAAGCGCTGACGACTCTATGCTGTCTGGCTGTGTTGAGTCAGTAACCCTCAAGCCCGGCCGGCTGCCATAGATGCTGTCAGCGCTGCCCACCCGGGTTCCCTGGACGGGCTGGGGCACCCATCCCCCAGGTTCTGGGGTGCCGACGGCCACAACAACAGACCTCAGCCAACCGGGCAACAGCCGCCCGGCTGCTCCAAGGTGGGACTCATCTCTGTGGTGCTGTTCACCCTCCCAGACTCCTCCGGGGATCGGGCCGACTCTCAACCTCTCCACCACTAAATTCCACACACGTGAATCCCTGTCTCAAGCTCTGCTTCTTGGAACCCAGCCTGAGATGCTGCCTCCTGACCTCAACCGGGGCAGGCAGTTCGTAAAGCACACTTGCTGGGAATCTGCTGAAATCCTATCTCTGGGAGTGTGCGGCCTTGGCACACGGAGTTTGAAAAAGCAACAGACATGTAGCCAAGATTGGGAAACAGAACCCTGGGGGGAAAAAAAAAGGTTTATTCCGCCCATTTACTTAAAGAGGTAGATTTGAACCCTGCTCCCTCGGGCCCCAAAGCCTTGACTCTCTTCTGTGCCTGATGCTGAGCTGCTGGGGGGTTAACCTGCCTGGCCGGTGTGAGCACCAGGTGATTTTGGGGGCTGGCTCTGTGTAGAACATTCTCCCAGGCTGCCCTGGCCAGGTGCGGCACTGGGATAGAAACCGCTCTCCTGGTCAGGAAGAGGGGTCTCGGGCGGTACTGTTCCACAGTCAGGACGCTGGGACTCGGAGTTGTGCCTTGGTCCCACTCAAGGCCAGCCCGGCATGAAGAAAATCGGGAAGCGGCTCTCAGGCAGGCTCTCGGGGACTTCCTGTCCACCTATGCAGACTGGAACAACAGGAAAAGTCTGCAGCGGGGCCCGGCGGGCAGGGCAGGGGGCAAATCAAGACAGGCGAGGTCCACCCAGCCAGCCTTCCCTTCTCAAGCCTTCTCAGGGACGGACACTCCTACAAAGGTCAGGGCAGCCCAGGAAGCATCTGCTGAGCACCTGCTGTATGCCTGGCCCTGTACTAAGACCTGAGGAAAGAAGTCAACAAGATACGGGCCCTACCTTCCCCCAACCCCACAAAGTTTCATTTCTTCACCCATTCATTTGTTATTCATTGAGCACCAACATACATTTATTGAACACCTACTGTATACCAAGCCCTAGGTTCTAGGAAGTGGGGAAACAAATAAACAAGACGTTTCTCTTTTCATTCATTCACTCACTCACTCATTCATTCCACTGGACGTTCATCAAAAGCGCGAATGGGGGTCAAGTGCTGTGTTATGTGACAAGGACACAAATACCTGGCATAGTCACGGCTCTCAGGCTCATCCACCCGTCATTCCTTCATTCGTTCGGTACAATGAGCACTTATTGAGCGCCTGCTGTGTGTCAGGGGATGTGCATTAAGAGAGAACCTCTGCCCTTGACCAGCCAGTGTTCTTCCCTCCTTCATCTCTGGTGAGTTCAGCTCACCCAACAACTACTGGGCGCCTACTGAATGTCGGGCCCTGAAGATGGATGAGGGAGACCCAAGGCTGGACTCTGGAGGAACAGAGCCCCAGGTGTTCGCACAGGGTGAGTGGGGCCTTGGTTCCTCCATGGGGACCACAAGGCCCCACCTGATGGTTCCTCAAAAGCCCCAAGAGAGGCAGGCAGCTGGGAAGTGTGCAGCGCACCCTCCCCACGGGGCCACCGTGGGGTGAAGGGGTTACGGGGGCGGGATGTGGGGGGGGGCACTCAGGGAGAGAAACTGCTCAAGATGAGCACCAAAGGCAAGCATGGGTGAGCGGGGACAAGATGAATCAGACACCTAAGTGAGAATTTTCAAGAACTCAAGGAATATTCTAAGTTTAGAGAAGGAAGGGAAAAAAAAAAAAGAGTCAGCCCACAACTTCCGACTGTGGCAAGTGCACCACCGAACTGCCAACAGCCTTGTTGATTGCCCTCGGTTCCCCCGCCCTCTCCAGCCAACCGTGTCGGGAAAACAACAGGCTTTGAATCCACCCGCTCCTGGGGCTGTGGGGAGGATCCCATAGGTTCACCCGTCTGAAACCCTGGCACATAGTAAGTGCTCAATAAATAACACCGAGGCACCTTTCCTTTGAAACATGGCTGCGAAAGTGCTTGGCTCTCCTCCCATTGAAAGGTGGGGTCCATGTCCCTGCCCCTGAATCTCCTTCGATCCACAGGGAACAGCAGAAGGGACGCTGTGTCCATCACAACACCATTGGGCCGCAACACCTGCTCGGGGCGCCCTGCGCTGCCGTGTTGTGCGGAAGCAAGTTGCAGTGGCTGCATTTGGGTGCCCGCTCAACGGTCCCAAAAAAAGCCTGGCTCCCGAATCATCGCAGGCCCCGGACAGTGAGATGAGAAGCCTCCGGATGATCCCAGCCCACAGCCATTCAGGGCTCCCAGCTGACCTCCAAGTATCACAGAGCCGCTGTCCCCACCGAGCCCTGCCCCATTTCCTGACCCACCACATACTATAAGTGTAATCAATAGTGGTCTGCTCCCACCCCCATGTTTTGGAGTCGTTCCTCAAGACAACTGATTCCTGCCTATCGGAGTCCCTGCCCCGAGGATCTGGCATGATCCGAGAGGATCCACTAAGCCAGAAAGCATGGGACAACTTTATAAACTGTAAAGCTCTGTGCACACAGAAGCCCCACCCCCACCCCCACCCCCGCCCCGGCCCCAGCACTCAGGCGCAAGGGGGCTCTGCTGCTTTCCTGAGCCCACCGAATTTGCTGCCCTGTAACCAAGGCTGCCTGCTCCCCGGGTAGCCTGGGAGACCCTGCAGGCTACTGGGGCTGCCCTGAACCCATCCGGCAGGTCAACGCTTTGTTCCCAAGGCAGGACTTAGGTCATCCCTCCAGGAGGAATGAACTAGAGGACAAAGGCTGCTTTCATGGGCCCAGGCTGCTCTCGGCAAACACGGGCGGTCAGGGGCAGAGCAGGGAGCAGGTGGGCCCCTGGCACACCCCCCTGGGAAGGTGGCCAACAGGCCACTGAGCTGGGGCAGCACCGGGGTCCGGGGAGGGCCTTCCCTCCCCGTCTGGGTCTTTTCCAACTGCACTTACAACAAGGACGGGGCAGAGTCCAGAGTCACACGGAATGTGAAAGATTTTTTAAAAGAGGCATCGTCAGGATTAAAGTCAAATTATAAACATAAACTGACACAGAGAAGGCTCCAAGGCAAGACAGTAGGGGATCCAATCCTAGCTCCACTGCTGAGCAGCTGTGGGATCCTCTGCAAGCCACTTTACCTCTGAGCCTCAGTTTCAGCATCTGTGAAATGGGGATAATAATAGCATCTCCCTCCCAGGACCGTCGTGAGGATAAAATAAAGCAATGCGACCTGCTTTGCCTGGTGCCCGACTGCTAGGGGCTGAACTGTGTGTGTTTCCCCAAAATCTGTACTCTGGAGCCCTAGTCCCAGGACCGCAGAATGTGACTGTATTTGGGCTCAGGGCCTTTAAAGAGGGGATTAGGTTAAAATGAAGCCATTTGGGGTGGGCCCCCATCCAATCTGACCGGTATCCTCCTAAGAAGAGGGAATTTGGACACACACAGAGACGCCAGGGTGCATGGGCAGAAAAGGGAGACGGCGTAAGGACACAGGGAGAAGGCAGCCCTCCGCAAGGCAAGGGCGAGGCCAGCAGGAGAAACCAGCCCCGCTGACACCTAGATCTTGGGACTTTGAGCCTCCAGAACTGAGAAGAAATACATTCCTGCCATGTAAGCCCCTTGGGCTGTGGTATTTTGATACGGCCATCCTGTCAAGCATATACACCGGCCCCACAGGAAGACATACACAAACATCTCCTGTTACCGTATTACACGTTTATAGTATAACTGTAATATAATGAGGTTAACATGAACATGCTTATGTTTTATGAATATATGTTCAATACAAAATATCGACATGACATTAAACAATACATCTGCAAACAGTCTTCCCTCCCTACCTCCGAGTTTCTACATAAAATAATGGGTTTTCTTAAAAAGAAAGCAAGATCTTTTCTTTCTTTCTTTTTTTTTAAGCAAGATATTATCGGAAACAACTCTGGACGACCTTCTCATGCATACGTTACCTCCCCCTTGAGGAAATATTTACGTTGTCACCTTCAGGATGCAAATAAAGACACCCTCAAATGTCCCACCTCTCCCAGAGGAAGAGGAACCCAAGGCCTTACTCACCCCGTGCAAGCATGTGCGGGTCCCGCCACCCCAGTGCCCTTCCCCTCTCTGGTCCTACTCAGGCTGTAAGACCCAGCTGGGGGCCCAGCCCAGAGCAGGCACTCCGTACACATGCACAGCAAGCCGACTCTGAGACAAGCCAATGACTGCGTTTCAGAGATGAAGACGCTGGGCCCAGAGACGGGCAGTGACTGGCGCCAGGTCACACAGCTGGGACCACACCCCAGGATCCTGGCTCCCAGGCTGCTTCCCCACATATCAGTGCCACCTCCAACATGGAAACCAGATATTCATTCGGCTTGAAAGTCCCAACTCCAAGTCCCTTTGCGGCTCTGGAGAAAGCCCTTTTTTTGCCTGCCAGGGTCAAAAGTGGGTGGCAGAACGGGTATTAGCCTGCATTAAGTTTTTCATTCTTCCATTACTAATAATCTGAAGCCAGATTTGCTACCAAAAAAAAAAAAAAAAAAAAGTAGGTGCAATTTCTCTCCAAGCACCAACATCCTAGGATTTAGCAAAACTGACCCAAACCCCTGTCGATCATTCAGACTCCACACCATACCCCCTTCTCCATACTGGACTGAAATAACCAGGAGCCAGGAGCTGGCTGGCTCACCCCACCAAGACTAATCTGAGTGGCAACAGTTTTCATGACTTCTCAGGCTTCGAGGGCCTTGGAACTCAAACTTTGGTAGACCTGGGGGTGCAGAGGGAGGCCGTGGGCTCCAGGTGAAAATGTCCTGCCCCAGAAACCTGGTTCTGAGGCCTCCCTGCCATGCGACCCTCAGACAAGTCAGGTTTCCCTCAGCGTCCCCATCTGCAACATGGGGACAATTCAGGCACCTGCCTCGCTGCAAAGGTTTACACGCACTCAGGTGTGTAAAGGTTGCAGCCCTGCCCGGCTTTTAAAAAGGCCACCCCTGCTCAAGGCGATTTGTTAGAACAAGAGCGCCCTCTAGTGTCTCAATCTGGAAATCATGCTGCTACTGAGGCAGCCGTGAACGTCCTGAGCCACGTCCGTTCATGTAACAGCCGTGGGAAGCAATGTAAAAAAGGCGAACAGCTCCCACCTATTGAGTGCCTACTGCGTGCCAGGTGCTCCCCCTACTGGTCTCCGCAATGAGATGCTCACATAATCCCCATTGAGAAAGGGGGACTTCTCATCCCCAGAGAGACCGCTGAGGCTCAGAGACATGAAGCCACTCACTCAAGGTCACACAGCAGGAAAGGGGGGATTTCAACCCAGGTCCATCCAGGTTCATCCGACCCCGAAGCTCCATTCTTTACTGGACCCCTAGAATTGGGAGCTTGTGCACAATAAAAAACTTTAAGGTGAATCCAGTCCAATACTTCATTATGCTAATAGAGAAACTGGGGCCCAGAGAGGGAGAGGAATTGCCTTGGGGTCACACAGCAATCACGCTTGGGACTCCTGGCTCCCGGATGTATTTTGCCCATATGCCCACCCCTCCAGAGGTTCTACCCTGCATTTATCATTCCTTTTGGCCGTCACAGAATTGGTATGTCCCTTCCAACTGCTTGAAGCTGTGGAATGTCTGCAACTCAGCAACGGGTCCTGTGGGACAGCCAGGGCTGCCAGCCTGAAAGCACTCCATCCCAGAGCAGGCTTCATTTCAGCCGGCAGCACGCGTGGCCCCTAAAGACACGGGAGGGCGGTTGAGACCCACCGAGGACCCGGGAGGGGCCCTGCAAGCCTGGGGAGCCCCCAGCATCACAGGGTTCTCTTTCCATTTTATGCTGAGGGTCGTGCAGACAGACAGGGGATGGTGGTCCTGCCGGGAGGGGCCGTAACAGGTGGGGAAAGAGTCAGCAACTGTCACAATGACGGATGTGGCAGGTGAATTCTCGCAAACCCTACAGTGGAAGTCAGCAGGGCCTGCGTGCGCTCTAACAGCTCTGGGAGCTTCCTCCTGGGGGCTCAGAAATGCGGGGAAGTATCTAAGGGGCTAAAGAATCTTACCATGTGGGCTTGGCATTTGAACCCTCAGGGGAGGTCGTTTAAAATGCTCACCCAAGCCTCAACTCCCGTGAGACACAGGCAGGGCAGGAATTACCCTTCCTATTGTATAGAAGGGGAAAGCAAGGCTGAGGAGAGGATGGGGAATGACACGGGGGTCTGACAGACATTCTCCACTCTCCAAGTCCAAAGCCAAGCCCTGATCTGCCTCCCAAGACGCACCCACCTTCCGTTTTCCTCATGGAAGTCAGTGGGCTCCATCCTTCCAATGGTCAGGCCCCAAGCCCTCAGTGTCTTCAGGGCTCTTCTCTTTCCCTCCCATCCCACATCCAATCCATCAGCAAATCCTGTGGCTTGACTTTCAAAACAGACCCAGAACCTGCCCCCTTCTCCCCGCCTGCTCTGCTGCCCCTGGTCTGAGCCACCACGTCTCCCAGCTGGACACCTGCAGTGGCCCCTCGCCGTGCTCCCTCCTCCTGCCGGGTCCTGCTCCAGTGTGCTCCCTGCACGGCAGTGGAGGGATCCATTCAAACCCAAGCCAGATTGTGTCACTTGAAGCGACACCGCTCCACCGCTCTGTCACCTTCCCAGCACAAGGCAAATTCCTTCAAGTGGCCTCAAGTCCCTGCAGACCTTACTGCCAACTCTCCTCCCCTCACTCACTCTTCTGCAGCCACCCTGGACTCCTTCCAGGTCCACAGAAGTGCCTGGGCACACTCGGACCCCAGGGCCTTTGCACTGGCTGCCACCTCTTCCCTCAAGCTCCTCTGGCCTATCCCCTCCCCTCCTCCAAAGTCTCTGTTCAAAATGCCACTTTCTCAGGGAGACACCCCCCAGCCCCACCCATCTAAGTCCTCCTGAGCCTTCTTACTTGCTTACTTCCTTCTTTCCTCAGCACCCTCTACCCCCTGACAGGGTATCCAGGTTCTTATGTATCATGCCCATCGTTCATTGCCTGAACCCACTAGAATGTTGATCCCTGAGGCAGCGGTCTTTGCCCATCTTGTGGTTCACTGATGTATCCCGCTTAGATCAGGGCCCGGCACATGCGTTTAACTGAACTGAATCGAGGGCCTATTAGTCTAGGTGGCGTCAGGTGCGAACACTTATTCAAGACCTACTATGTGTCGGCTTTGTTTCCATTACCTCGTAGAGTCCTCGGGACACCCCAGGAGGGACATGTTATCATTAGCCCCACTCTACGGATGGCAAAACTGACTTTCTGAGAGGTTAAGAGACTTGCCCAAAGCCCCACGCTCCGCTCGTAAGTGGCTCAGCGGGGATCAGAAGCCGGGAGAGCCTGACTCCAAGACCCTGTTCTCTGCTCTGCGACTTGGCTTCATGCTCACAGCTCAAGTCAGGCGCAAACCTCTCATGACGCAGGCTGTCCTGTGGCCCAACCCCCAAGCCCAACTCAAACAGCACAAAAATAGCCAGTTCTCCTATTTCAGCCACAAACACTGCAAGGCCAAACCAGGCCCTTGGCACACCCTGAAGGCACCCAGATCTAAGATTCAGAAGCTAGTAAAATAAACGTAACAGGAGCAATGGTGATGGTCGACGGGCTTGTGCTGAGCGCCAGGCACCACGTTGAAGCTCACAGCCAGCTCATCCTCACAACCCCTCTGACGCACTGGGTCAGTCGGGTGGTCCATCAGCCCATGTCTAGCGGGCAACCAGTAGATGCCAGGCCCTCCAAGGGCTGGGGACTCAGCAGTGAACTCAGCACATGAGCTTCGACGTCAGACTTCCCAAGTTCAAATCCCAGCTCCGCCCCTTATGGGCTTTTTAGTATCGGGCCGGTACTCAACCTCTTGGAATTTCTGTTTTCTCAAATTTCCCATAATACCCACCTCCTGGGGTTGTCATGAGGATTGTCACAATGCCACCTGTGGGTGAGCCTGGAGGAAAAAGACCTGGACACGAGCAGCCTTGTCTCCCAGAGGCTGTGACAAGACTGACTGAGGATATGGCGACGTAAGCCAGGAGCAAGGAAGCCCAAGGCAAAAAATAGCCAATCTCACCACACTGAGACATCTGGACATTTTTCCATTAAAAAAAAAAATCTGGTCGTGGAGTCAGTGTGGGGAGATAAAGCTTGACAACCAACCACAAGGAGAAACAAAATGGTCTTCCCCATCATTCCAAGGAGACCGGGCCATTGCACCACCGACCCTGGAGGGGAAGGAGCAGGCGAGGAACCTGCACACAAAAGCACGGGGGACCGACCTTGATCTCGGCCTCCATGTCTCATGGCGTCTTCCTGAAGAAGCTACCAGAAGTGACCTTCTGGTAACCCCCTTCGCTGTGAGTGACACAGAGGAGAGGCAGGCGGTCCTCCGTAAGTCAGCCTCCCAGGCTCAGCAGGCCTGGGGAAGTCTGTGTGTGTTGGGGGGTGGGGGGTCCAGGGTGTCTCGGCCATATATCAGAGGTGTCTCCAACCCCCAAAGAAGCACATCTATAGACAGAGCACCCATTCCAAGTCCAGCCTTGTTCCAAGGATACTAATGTCCCTTATCTCAGCTGATCCTCAGCACAGCCCTGCAAGGTGGGGCTGACCACCTTTACTTACAGACCAGGAAACTGAGGCCCAGAGCAGTCATGGGACGTGCCTTTGGCGAAGCTGGGATTCCAAGCCAGGGCTCCCTTCCTCCAGAGCCCAGCATGGCCCAGTGCAACAATCTTCTCTCACCGTCCACCTTGCAAAGCTTGGTGAATAAAGAGCTTTCCCGTAGGCTGGCAAGTCGCCTCAGTTTCCCCTCTGAGAAACCAGAAGAACGGGCTCCGTGAAGTAGTTAAAGTGACACACAGGGAGAGCTGGGCTCCGTCATACACGGGCTCTGACAATTCCAGCTGGGGAACCTTGGATGAGCTGCTTAACCTCTCTGGGCCCCAGTTTCCCTAATTGCAGAACAAGGGTGATCATGAAATCTATCCATGGGGTTCTCATGAGGATAGGATGAGACATCCATGAAAGGCACTAAGCCCAGGATATTTTAAGTGCTTGGTACGAATGGTGGTGGTGCTGATGGCCATTATAATTATTATTCTTAATTACAGGGGCGCCTGGGTGGCTCAGTCAGTAAAGAGTCTGCCTTCAGCTCAGGTCGTGATCCCAGGGTCCTGGGATCGAGCCCTGCGTCGGGCTCCCTGCTCTGCGGGGAGCCTGCTTCTCCCTCTCCCTCTGCCCTGCCCCCCCGCTTGTGCTTTCTCTGTCAAATAAATAAATAAAATCTTTAAAAAAATTATTATTATTACCAGTACTGCCACTACTATTGTCAATGACAAGCTCAAGCAAGCAGCCTGATGTCAAAGCCCCCCAAAAGGCCACCAGCCTTGGGACCATCTGGCTAGGTTATCCCAGCAACAAAGGAGATTAAGTAACTGAAAAGAGCCACGGTGGCTTAGACACCAGCTACAGTTACTAATGATGTGAAACAGAAACAGTCTCCATCCCCTACCTCCCAGCTGATGCTGGCCGGCGACAGGGCCTGATGTGGGGGTGGGCAGTTTCTCCCCCCAGAAAGAACTGCAGCTATGTGGCGGACTCGGGCCACCAATAGGAAGCCACCGACGTCCCACCAACAGATGATAAGTCTGCAGAAACCTGTGGCGGCCCACGCTTGGCCCCCCAGGAAGTGGATTTAGGAAAGAACCTGAAAAGTAAATAAAGATTTAAGGCTGAGCGTGCGCTTGTCGTGATGAGCGGGGGGGGGGGGGGGGGGGGGGGGGGGGGGGGG
>NW_022589785.1:278478-284841 GCF_004348235.1 Phoca vitulina | reverse complement strand
GGGGGGGGGATGCACGGAAGTGTCAAATCACTGTATTGTATGCCCGCACCTAAGATCACACCGTGTGTCAACTAACTGGAATTTTAAATAAAAACTGAAACAGGTAAGATTTAAGGCTGAGAACAACGAAGTGGTGTGTATGGCGAATGCCTGGGAGTGCCTGCTGTCCAGCCATGGGAGAACGGCTAAGAAATCAAGGCTGGTGACAAGTGGGAATACTAAGCAGCCATTAAGCATCATGTCTGCAAGGTGTTTTTAAGTGGTGCGGGCAAATGTCCGTGTTCTCGGGGGGCAAGCACTCACTGGACCAGCCCGCAGTTAGCCCGGCCCCTGCTAAGGGTGAAACTTACAGGCAAAGTACAAGCAGGGTTTTCTCAGCCTCAGGGCTGTGGATGTTTCCGGATCACTCCCCGTGGTGGCATTTGGGAGCTGGGCGGCCAGCCCGTGCACTCCAGGATGGTTAGCAGCATCACTGGCCTCCACCCACCAGAAGCCAGGAGCATTCCCCCACTCCCCTCAGTTGTGACAAAGAACCTCACTAGACATGTCCCCTGAAGGTCAAAACTGCCCCCGGACGCCTGGAGGAAAGTTAGTTAATCGTTTCGTTAAGAGTGTCACACCAATTTCTTGCCTTAGATAAATGTATGGTGGGTAGAGTAAGATGCTAACATGGGGCGGGGGGGTGGGGGGGCTGGGTGAAAGGGTATCAGGAACTCCCCTACTATCTCTGCGACGTTTCTATAAATTAAAAAAGTATTCTATGGAACACTGCATCAAAAACTAATGATGTAATGTATGGTGATTAACATAACATAATAAAAATAAATAAATAAATAAATAAAAATTAGGGTAATGAGGGCGCCTGGGCAACTCAGTGTCTTGAGTGTCTGACTCTTGTTTTTGGCTCAGGTCATGATCTCAGGGTCCTGGGATCAAGCCCCATATAGGACCCTATGCTCACTGAGTCAGCTTGAAGATTCTCTCTCCCTCTCTCTCTCCGCTACCCCCGCACTCTCTCTAAAATAAATAAAATCTTAAAAAAATAAATAAATAAATAAAATCTTTTGTAAAAAAAAAAATATATATGGTAATGGGACAATGAATGGGGAGGAATGCAACTCTGTGGCAGAGATGGGGAGAGAACCCCACCCCCCACCCCCCACCACCCCGGGCCCTGTGCAGTCACCAGTGGTTAGCTGGTCATTCTCAATCTGACCGTAGGTTTCCAAGGAAGAGGAAGAGCTAACATTTGCTAAGGAGCAGCTTCTAGGCTTCAGAAATAAGCTAAAAGTTTCGCAGGAATGTCTCAGCAAGCAAATGAGGAAGATGGCATGTCCCCACTTCACAGATGAGGAAGCTGAGGTCCAGTGAGGTGAAGGGGCCTGCCCAATGCCACCTGGCTCTGTTACAGTCCAGTTCTGAAGCCTGAGGATTTTCCACATACCAAGCTTTCTCAGAAGCTCAACAAGCAAGAGTTTCCAGCTTAATGTTCCAGACACCGGGCTAATCCTGTTATAGGCGTGCCAGGCTGTCTTCCGCAAAGCGGAGGGACAGACTGATTGTGGGTAAGTGCAAAGCCAGCAGTGAGAAGACATGGCGTCTCAATACTCCAGGATCTGGTCACCCACAGGTGGGGGCAGAGCCAGAGCTGTGTCTCCGTCCACCTGTCCCCCACAGCTGCCCCTGTGACGCTGACAACATCCTCCACCCTCCCACCTCCCACCGGCCAGGCTGAGCTTATGCTGGTTCCTGGGACAGGTCTTGACCATGCCAAAGGCGCTTGCCCTTTGCCACGCCCACCCCAGCCCGCTGCACATGCACACCTCCCCCACCCCCCAGCATCACCTGCCAGTTCCTCCCTATCCTCTGGTGCTCAGCTTCCCCCGGGGAGGGGGGGGCTCTCCCAGACCCCCCACCCTGGATGAGCCCATGTCCTCCACAGCTCTGGGCACGACCTCATCCTCACACATGCGGTCTTTTTTCCAATTCCTTGTGCGGGGCCTGTGTCCCCACAAGGTTCAGGGACCACATCTAGCTTGTTCACCCCTGCCTGCTGAGCATCTGACATCTGTAAGTGTGTGTTAAGTGAACCTAAGCTGGTATCTGGATGCTGATGTGGCCAGCGCCCACACCACGCTCCAAGTTCCCGGGGATGGGGATCATAGCTCAGTCATCTCTGTGTTTCTGATTCTGACACCAATTCCAACGTGCATGTTTTTTTCCAACACTCCCCAAACAATTGTGTCCTATAATTTCAGCTCCATTCTGACACCATCAGCCTGGAGGCAGCATCTGATCCCACAGGTTAAGGGCACGGTCCCGCAAGACTGCCCCCTCATTTCAGACGACAATCCCAAGTCCCGGCTGTCACCTGTGTTTCTGGCCACCTGGCTCTGGATCGGGGGTTCCCACGACCTCCTCCTTGCATTCAACTAATTTGCTGGAGCGGCTCACAGGACTCAGGGAAACATTTTACTTACCACTTCATTATAAAAGGATGGAACTTGTGAACAGCCAGATGGAAGAGATGCACAGGGCAGGGTATGGGGAGAGGGTGCAGAGCTCCGTGTTTTTGAGCTAGCTCATACCTCTCTACCGATCTCCATGTGTCCACCAACCCAAAAGCATCCCTTCCTCCCCGGGGTCCTTCTGGGTTTTTTATGGAGACTTCATTACATAGGCATGATTGATTAAATCTTCCGGCTATTGGCAATTCATTCAACCTCCAGCCCCTCTCCCCTCCCTGGAGGTCATGGGTGGGACTGAAAGTTCTAATCTTCAAATCACAGGGTTGGTTCCCCTGGCAACCAGCCCCCATCCTTAGGTGGGGTCCAAAAGTCACCTCATTAACATAACATCAAGACACCTTTATTGCTCCTTATCACTCAGGAAATTCCAGGGTTTTAGGAACTTTGTGCCAGAAATGGAAAGGAAGTCCAAATATGTATTTCTTATATCACAGCCTCCCTAACAGCAAGCCCAGAGCCTGACACAGACCTGGGCACATCAAGGTCATCAGGACCCTGTGGGGGACAGAATTCAAAAATACAAATGATTATGTGTGACTTAATTTCTTCCTTCATGCATGCTCTTCAGGATTTTTCAAGTTCTCTCCCATGTCTGTATTATTTTTATAATTAAAAAAACTAAAATCAATAAATGTTGCCTTGCATTTAAAATATGACCACAAGGGTGGCGCCTGGGCGGCTCAGTCGTTAGGCGTCTGCCTTCGGCTCAGGTCATGGTCCCAGGGTCCTGGGATCGGGCCCCACATCGGGCTCCCTGCTCAGCGGGAGGCCTGCTTCTTCTTCTCCCACTGCCCCTGCTTGTGTTCCCTCTCTCGCTGTGTCTCTCTCTGTCAAATAAATAAATAAAATCTTTAAAAATAGATAGATAGATAGATAAATAAATAAATAAATAAAATGTGACCACAGGATATGGATCAGGAGGGTCTCCTGTTTTTCAACTGCTCCAGGAGACTGGGGAGGGACCACAGACGTTGGGGGAGAGATGGGTGTAGAACAATCGTTTCCTAAAGTTGTATTTTTAGGAGCTCCGGAAAATTCCCTGGGTGAGAAGGCATCTGAAATATTTGCAAACATTCGGCAGGGGTATAAATAATATTTCCCAAGTCTTTCCCTTCTGGGCGTTCTCAACCTGGTGGTAAATGTTCTGGAAAACTCTAAGACCCACTCAGGACAATTCCCTGCTAAGCCCCTCTGTTCACAGAGCCCTGATGTCAAGTAACTCCCCATCGCCTACTGCCCCCACGCCACAGTTTCACAGATGAGGAAACAGAGGCCCAGAGAGGGGAAGCCACTTCCCTGGTCACACACAGCACGTCAGAGTCAGAACTGAATCTGAAAAAGCACGCTGTAGCCCACAAAGCGCTTCCGCTTGGGTTCCCCGACTTTGGCATGTCACCAGAAAAAGCTGTGGGTTTTCTTTCTCCCTCTGTTATATAGAGGAGAGAACGCAATGCAAGGATTCTAACTTTTTACTTTTGCTTACTAAGTTCATTGAAAGAAAAGCGAAATCTATTCTTTTCATCTCATGAAAGACAGGATGTTTTCACACACAAAGGCGAGAGGGATATAATGTCAGAATAAAGACTAGTCCTTTAAATCAAAGAAATATCACTTTCGGAAAAACCTCCCTAGGGCTGTCCCTGTTTTTCTTGTTTTCCCGAGGACCGGAGGGGAGCCACTTGTGACCGGCTCCCGGGGGCCAGCGATCGCCACGGCCTGGACTCTGTGCTCTTCTAAGCCTGCTCCGCCTCCCAAACCAAACCCCCAACCCTTTCCCCAACACTCTGCCTTGAAACATCCACCCTTTGGCAAGAAAACAGAGACTCTGCTAGCCAGACAGAGCCCCAACGCGGCATGAGGCAGGAGAAGAAAAAGAAAGTACACGCCCAGCCGGCCAGAGGACACTCACCCAGAGGTACCGTAAGAGCTTCAGCAAGCTGGGGCAGTAATAATACTCCATTTCAGGCGCCCTGGGGGTGTGCTGCCAGCACCGTGGACACTTCCAGTTTTTCTCTGGAGGGGGCGGCTCTTCCCGCTCGGCTGGTCACGCCGGAGTCAAGTTCAAGGCGGCATGAATCATTCAGAGGCCGGCTGGCAGCCAGGGGACCGGCCAGACGCCCCGCTGATGGCCACGGCCACCTCTGGGGTGGGGATGTCACTGCTCAGGTCCCGTGAGCCTAGCCCGGAACATCTCGGATGGCTCGTGGGGCGGGGAGGGGGGGGGCGGGTCCAGGGGCGGCTCCTCCCAAACCCAGCTGAGCTGTCCGGACCCCTGGGCTCTCCCTGCCTCCGGGTGCTCTGGGCAGGGAGGGTTTCTTAATGGTGTGGCAGGAAGAGGCTGTGTGTGTGTGTGTGTGTGTGTTGTGTGTGTGTGTGTGTGTGTGTAACTGTGTGCGAATGTGTTGTATGAAAGGGTCTGTGTGTGTGCTTGTGTGTGTGTGTGTCTCAGTGTGTGACTGTGAGAGCACGAGGGTGCATGGTTCCTCCCCCAGACCACACACCGAGCGGGCG
Organism: Phoca vitulina; assembly: GCF_004348235.1. NCBI lineage: Eukaryota > Metazoa > Chordata > Mammalia > Carnivora > Phocidae > Phoca > Phoca vitulina. The sequence continues at coordinate 279,802 of NW_022589785.1, read as the reverse complement.
CACCCCATCCAACTCCTCACATGGAAAGGAACTAAGTCAACTCAGATGGATCCCATCAGTATACACAGGCCCTCCTGGCTCCGATCAAGTTCCTTCTGGCTCAGCTAAGCATCTAGCCCTGGAAGGAGGGCCTGGTTGTCCCCATTTTACAGAGGGGGTAACCTGAGGCCCAGAGAAGGCTAGGGACTTGGTCAAAGTTACACAGCAAGTTGGAAACTGAGCCAAACCTGGAGCCTGGGCCTCCCAAACACAAGTTCTGGGTTCGGTCCACATCTGTGGGTGGTGGGGGCTGCCGAGGAAGGGAGAAACGGGTTCCCAGAGTCACCATCTACCAGCCGCAGGATGTGGGGGTGTGCGAGGAGCATCCATTTGCAGAGGTTAAAAATGCAAATTACAGCACATCTGAGGCCCACCCAAGGTGACCTTTCTTGGATGTTTCCTTCGAAAAAAGATTGATCTTGGCAAGTCCGTCCACCTCCCCGAGCCTCACTTACCCCTTCTGTAAAATGGGATGGATTATCCCCGCATTTCAGGGTTTGCAAATTCAGTGAGGTATAATGACACCAAAATATCCAGTTTCATTCATACAGCATTTCCATGGGTGGGGGGGGGGCATTATCATCCACCAGCCAGATGAGTCAACCAAGACTCCCAAGAGGCGAAGGGAGTTGCCCCAGGTGAGTGGCTACTAAGCCACAAGGCAGAGCCGGGGCCTCCTTTTCCCACCCCCCAGCCTAGGTCAGCCCCAGAGATGGGCACACAGTGACCGCACGACCCGGGAGCCGTGCCTGAGGCAGGCCTGCTCCCTCGCTCCAAGGAGAGGGAGGGGTACAGCCCTTGGCAGAGGCCTTGGCTCAGAGCCGGGCTCCCACCCTCCAGGCCCCTGGGCCCATCTGCACCGCACAGCAGCCCCACAACCCAGTGCCGGGCTGAGCGGCCGACAGGAAACCCGCTTGAACACCATGGGGGAGAGCTGAGCTCAGCAGCCGAGGAGACCATGGGGTGAACTTCAAAGCTCTTCAAAAGCAGGCCTGTGGCTTCATCAGCTCTTGGTACCCCACATCCGGCAGGCGATGGGTCCCGGCTGCTCACTGCCCGCCTGACCGTCAGTCAGGGGCCTGGCCCCAACTGAGGGTACAGCTGAAGGTTCAGCCAGTGCCCCTGCTCACTGACTGACTGACTGACAGTACAGCCGGACGGCCAGGCCCCGCTCACTGACTGACTGACTGATGGTACAGCTGGAAGGCCAGGCCCTGCTCGCTGACTGACTGATTGATGGTACAGCTGGAGGGCCAGGCCCCGCTCGCTGACTGACTGACTGACG